>NC_054080.1:46018248-46173248 GCF_017639655.2 Falco naumanni | reverse complement strand
TTTCTTGCTGAGCGTAGAAGCACAAGCAGATTCCTTTGGAACTAAAAATAACTGTTTCTTGTTCCTTAGTTATGACAAAACACCCTAAGAAAACTCACCTTGTGGCAGCTCCCATTATTAGGGCTTACAGGCTAAGGTAAAGCATCAATGAACTCCAGACTGTTTTCTTTTTTGAGTTAAAGAAAACCTCATGATGTTGGAGCCTGTGACTTAAGTGCTCTTCCTATCCTAGCCCTCTTCCACAATCCTGAATCTTTACAGTTTCAGGTCAATTTTTCACATGACTAATGACTACTCTTTTTTTCAACAAAAATCAAAACAGGGAGATTATGAACTAGGGTGGAAGGAACAATTCACAGAATTACACAGTATTCCAAAAATGTACAGGCTGAAATAGTTACACAGTTAATTCCTAGTTCATTCCTGTATTTACTGCATCAGACTATGGATTGTAAGACTTCAGTCACTGAGAGCCTAAATCAACACAAGCAAATAATCTACAAATCATATCAATGACAGATAAACAAGTCCAATTTCATAAAAGCTTCAAAAGATGTTTATCTTGAAACAGGTTAGCTCGTAAACATTTACAGTAACACATCCAAATGTCACATAACTCCTACTTAAGTTACAAGAATTGGGCTTTGCACAATAGTGGAACACATACAAAGTTAAAAATACATACCTTTATGAGATGCATTAATTCAGTAACAAGTCTTACTTTTTGGATATTTATTTCTTTGATCTTTACATTTGCTTGTTGAAATTCCTTCTCTAGGTTGATAGCATCTTGTTCCAGCTGTTTTAAACTATGGGAGGAATCAAGATTTGATTAATCCTGATTAAAAATAAATTGCACAAAAATAAAATATTCTTAATCTTGGTAATGAACAAACAACTGGCAAGAATAGGAATCTGCATATGTAAATAATACAAATGCATCAGAGGCATTTCCAATTTATGCACTTTAAACCTAAGAAATTCAAAAGACAGAATCATCCATAATGAAAGAAACCCTGATTTTGGCTAAGGGCATCACCCAGCAACCATGCTCCTTCACTTCCATAAATTTCAAATTCAGATTAAAAAAAAATATCAGTGTAAGGATGACATTTCTTATGTCTTCCTTCTGCTGCTAGTTCCTTGCAACAATACAACATAGGAGAATTCAGGAGGCTTGCTTAATTCTTGTTATGCATACTAAAAAAAAAAAACGTGTGTCCTCACCTTCTTGTAGAAAACGAGAATTTTCACTTGTTTGAACTCTCAAAAATATGTAGCTATGAAAAACTTCGTATGAAATAATCATGATGTTTAGTGAGCTGCAAAGCATCTGCAGATTTTCAAAAACAACCAAACAGTCCAAAAGGATGATCCAAGAAACTAATCATTCTTTGATCCCTGGGAAAGCTTTGCAGCCAGTCCCCTTGAAAAACAATTCTAGGGCCACAAAGGAGAAGGTGATCAGGAAGAACGAGCAAGCATTTACCAAGGGTACATCATACTTGATGAACCCAATTGTAAAACAACTAGATGACAGGAGATCAAGGGGTTGCCATTTACCTCAATTTTAGCAAGGCCTTCTGTTAGGTTATCTAATAAAAGCTCACCTACACACCCAAAAAGGAGAGAAAACAGTAGATTGGAGAAGAACAAATACCACCCTCCCACAACTACCCAGGCCCATCACAGGAGCCATCAACCCATGAAATGCCCATCTCCACAAACCCCAAGGAATACAGGGGCACTGCAGACAGCAAGAACCCTAATGAAGGACTCTGAGGAAATGACACCCTGTCCTAGTACAGCCCTCAGTACAGTACATGCTAGTATCCATGTGTGAAACCCAACAAGTTAAGTCAACACCACAGCACACTCTGGACTGAGGGAGCTGAAACATCCTGGGGTTAGAGGAGACATTATGGGGTGCATTAGAAAAGCATTTTACAACTGTGCAGGAGTTACTATTAGATATTTGGGGAGAAACCAAATGCAGGGAAAGGGAGGGATCTAGGTGGCTTAGAGAGGAACAAGTATGGGAAAACAGAAAGATATGGGGATAAAAGGGACAGTTACACGTAAACAGTTTGCTGGTCGATATGCTTGTCCAGCCATGCCCAGTTTGATTTTTCACTCTTTTCCTGGGTGAAGGACTCTCAATACACCACTCGTGTATACTTCAGAAGTCTGAAGTACAAGCAGATAAAGTCAGATCAAAAGTCAGAGAAGAGGGCCTGTGTCTGTGGTAAAAGACCAGAGTAAACTTAAGTGATAGCCACCAGATTGGGACCACAGGTCAGAGGCCCATGTGTCCATGGGGCCAGCACCTGGTACAAATACAGGTGTGCAAATGAGTATTTGATCCCTAGCAAAGACCAAGCCAGACTAGCTGGCAAGTAGGTCAAGTGGCCTGGGAGCTAAGGGGGTATGTGGGTAACAACAGATAAGACCACGGGAAGAGACGGCTATTGGAGGAAACAGCAGAGTCCAGCCTGGTTGCTAGAGACCATGAAGTCTGCTATCTGCAGGGGCAAGATCTGCTGGCATGTTATGTATTTAACATTAAGGTGACAGGGGTACTGGCTACTGGGGGGGAACCAGGGGAGTTATGGCTACCTCTGCCTATTTCTATGCCTGTGTGTCTCTGAGGACAAGACCACTGAGTTGGGTACCAGGAAATGAGGGAGTCCCAGCCAGTTCTGCATGTATGTGCACATCAGTGAGTGAGGCAGTATGTACAGGCAACAAGAGCAAGGCTGCAGCCTTGGGAGTTGCATGTCCAGGTACCAGCAACTGAGGAGACAGAGGTCCTGGGGCAGCTACTGTGCAGACTCAGTGTCTTGATCCAGCTGCTGATAGGATCCACTTTGCCCATATGTATGTGTAGGAATCTCACTAGGGGAGACCCATCCTGCTCAGACAGTATAGGAATATGATGAGGTCACTGGTGCTGTGTTTGCCCAGTTGCTCTGGGTGTTCATCTGTGCTGTGTGGCTGTCTCTGTGAAAATATGTACATACATGCTGTTCAGATGTGCTCTGTGTGAACATGTCTACTGGGTAGACTGGTTCAGCCTCACTCCTGGTTGTACCTGTGAGCTGTATCAGCTGCACCTTCCCCTCAGGCTGCTGTACCCAGACCCCACTCCCTTAACTTTTTCACTGGTGTCTCCCACAATATTGCTGTACTCAAACTGGAAGACAACAGTTTGGATGAAGGGAAGACTAGACAGGGTAAAAAGAAAAAAAAAAGGATGGTCAGGCTCACAGGGTCATGGTTAGTCTGTTGTATACTGCCTCCAGGGTAGTATTAAGCAGGGTAACTACCACGGGGTGATCCACGTGGACCTGCCGTTTAACATACCTGCAGTGACACGGAGGAGCCGACAGGGGGCAATCCCATTAAATTTTCGAAAGACTAACATGGGCGCAGCCAGGGGCCTGCCGTTTGGAGGGCTCAGTTGAGACTGCAGGAATGGGTCACGGAAGGTACGTGACATTCTGCAAGGACAAAGGGTCTGAGTCTTGCCTCTGGGAAGAAAGTGGGTCTGGAAGCAATACCGGCTTGGGACAGACTGGTTGCAGAGAAGCTCTGCTGGGAAGTACTTGTGATATTGATGCACAACAAGCATAAATCAGCAGTGCACCCTGGCAGCAATAAGGTCTCCCAGCACCCTTGGCTGTATGAATGGAAGCACAGGCAGGAGTACAGTGGTTTTTCCCTCTGTTCAGCATTGCACTCAGTTTTGCCCCCTGCCCCAAACCTCAAACTAGAACAAACTAGGAAAGCAAGCAAGATGGTCAGGGGCTACAGCACAGGTCCTGCAAGGACAGCATGAGGGTGCTCAGCTTGTTCACTCTAGACTAGACAGAGCTTCGGGGCACCTAACAGCAATGCCCCCGCTATCCTTCCCATGAGGAAGCCACTGACAGGATGGAACCAGGCTCCTGTAAGAGGCACACCATAGAAGGATGACAGACAGTGGGCAAGCTTAAACAAGAAAGATTCTTCCTCCTCATAAGGATGGTCAAGCAGTGGAACAGGATGACCAAACAGGTTGTGCAATCTCCACAGACTTTCAAGATGCAGTGGGATACTGTCCTGAAAACCTGGTTTGAATTCAGTGTTGACCTTGCTTTGAGAAAAAGCTTGGACTACAGACTACATGAAGTCCCTTTCCACCTAAGTCATTCTAGTAATTTTACATTATTTTCAAAATTTTATCTAGATACTCCTATCAATTACAAATGTGAATACTTGAAAATAGTTACACTCACTGCAAGGATTATGTGTAGAGACAGATATTTCAAAAAGACATCCACGTTACAGAAGAAAATTTCTAACATTCTCATCTGTAATTGTATCAGGATTCTTACCACTATTTAAAACTGGAAGAGTATAATTATTTTTTCGAAGGGAAGGATTTAATCAGTATTTCTTTAGTTAAAAGGTCCACCTCCTGCCTTCAAGCCATATTCTGTATTCTAGTAAAGCACCGTGACAATACACGTATCCCTAATAAGAAACCTGAAAGTAATAACTTGGCTTTGAGGCTAAGCTCACATCCACACTCTTGAAAAGCTGCTGCTTTTCACAGCAACCTGGACACCTGTGGCTATACAACAGTTGATTCTGGTCTAACTTACCCTGCAGACCTACTTTTCTTTTCTTTCCTTCCTCATCACCCCCCCTTCCCCCAACAACCTCTTTTCAGTTTAATGCATCGTAAATAACACAAGAGACATGCACATAAGCACCAGCAGTAACTTTCAGAAAATAAGTATTACGGTGGTATAAGAACACATAGGAGTATTTGAGGGTACAAGGTTGGCTGGGACTGTTGCATGAGCGGAGAGGTGAAGCCTGGGGCAATCTTGTCTACGCTGCTTTCTGGGAATGTGAGCTTAAATGAAGTACCTCTTAAACCATGCCCAGGTTCTCCCTTATGACAAAGCAGTAACATAAGAACTAACTGCAGGAAGCCTGCAATACCAGAAGATACATTAAGACAAGTACTGAGGACAATCAGGATCCAATTGGATCCTTGACATACTTACTTAGTACCATATGTATGTATGTCAGAGTATTATCTAGGTATGTGCTACCGAGGCCAGGACTATGGTAGTATTTGAGTAAACAAGTGCAATGATCTCTCACTACAATTTTATTAGAGGAAACATTGTATTTCGAACACTAACACTATTACATGGTTTCTCAAATACTGTACTCCAACACTTGCTTTGGGTATCCCCTGTATCTGACGCTCAATTACTGGTTACTTTGTAAGGATGAAAGCACACTGCAGTAAGAGGAAGCCAAAATACCTTTGCTATTAAAATGGTTTGTGTTTCATAGATAATATAGCTTGTTTCCTACCTATCATACTTCACAGCAATTTTTGATTCCAACTGTCTCCTCCTGCTTCCTCTTTCTAAAAGCTCTTTCTTCTGTTGCCTGAGCTGATTATCTCTGCATTCCAGATGTTTTTTTCTCTCAGACAATGCAGTCAAACGCACATCCAGTGTCTGTGATGTGTTAATGATGTCCTGAAATAGAACACATACCACTAGCATTTTTAGTACAAACATACCATACTAACACACACAAACAGGCTATGCTCATTGCATGATAAAATGGGTAGTAGTTCACATCATATACAGCACAGAAATAAATTCCTACCTGTTGCTGCTTTTCCAGCTGCCTTCTTTCTTCTGTATCCACTGAATTATTGAGAAACTGTGCCACCTTCAGAGATGTGTTAGTAGAGAGGGTTAGGTTTGTATAAGCAGATACTTTAACCACGTATTTTTCTTCTGCTGTGTACATTTGCCGAAGTTTGGTTTCTTGTATGATCTAAAAAAACCACAGAAGTATTAATCTGACAAATGCGTTACATATGGCAATGCTTTTCAGAACAAGGAATAAACTACCCAAAATCCACGGTAAAGAACTTCAGCTTACACAAGACACCGACTTGTTAATAAGCCATTGCAAAAAGATGATGCTAAGTTTAATTCATCATTATGTTTCTAATTCACACAGGTCAGCAAAGAACTGTTAAGATACTGTCAAGCATAGTATGTTACCATAAACAATTGAACATGTTCTGATTATTCTGGTATTACAGATAGACACTGGAAAAACCTGTTAATATTTGTACTGCATCATGAACAAGGACTGTATTTACTGTAGATGAATAACATGCAAATGTACTGTGTACCAAAGAAGCAAAAGTAAATTAATAGATGAAGCCATAAGGTGAGCTGTAATGCATGAATTTCACTGAAGAAAATGTATCTGTAGGAGAGAGAATTAGAAAAAGTATAAAAATACTATTTTTTAATGACTCATGTCAAAAAGCCTGCATAGGATAACATAAATCTGACTAAATATTTTTTCCAGTTTATTTAGATGGTACCAGCTTATTCTGTCGATTTGGTTCCTAGACACTGTAAACTGTTTGCTTTACAGCTCAGACTGTGGTTGACGACCTTTCCAGTTCTAGTCCTTTCTCTACATGCTCAGCTCTATGAAATAGGTCCCTTTTTAAACTAAAGCTTTCTCTGGCATGCATGAAACAAAATGTTGCAAAGAATTTCTCAATCAAAAATAATAAAACCAAAGAAAAAACTTTACATAACTGAACTGAGAAAATGCCACGTGCAATACATTCAGAATAGTAGCTCATCTTTGCCCCTAGACCAGTGATTTTTCACTTGTTGCCCACTGAGCTCTGTAAAGGAGGTACTATCTACAGAATAAATCTGACTGGTTTACAAGACGTAAAGACCTATTTTATAGGTAATCTGCTTCATCAAGTGATAAACACAAAGTGGTGGAAGAGCTGCAGTTTAAAGATGAAAATGCCTAGAAAAAAAATTAAGAGAAGAGCTTTTCATCTAGGACTCCCTCCACTTCTCCCTTCCTTGTCCTCATTCTTGGAGCCTCAGAAATAAAGAAGGTAAGAGGGAGCGCAACAGCTATCCCAACAAAACAGGAACTGTCCTGTAAAAGCATCTCTTACTGTTCTCAGAGAGCCCAAAGTAGTCTTCCGAATTCAGAGTTCACTCTCTGTACAAGATAGACAGCAGATGTTCAGCACAGACAGAGAAGTGAACAAGGCCTTAAACTGAAAATAGTCATGTGTGTTACCCATTATAATCCAGCAATGATAAGCTTGCAAGAACCCATGAAAGACTAAGACAGAGAGATTAGTCCTAGTGGGAGCTCCTAGCCTATTTCAAGGAATTTAAAAAGTTCCTATGCTATTTATCACAGAAATTCTGACTGAAGCTATACAACTGTATTTTCCAGAAACTGAACACCTTAGTGCATTAAAAAAACCAAAAACCCAAACCCAAGAAAAACACCAAAACAAACCAGCCTCTAATTTTTCCTTTAACATGACAGGTAAGCATTGTCACATACTATTAACTTTGTCTGAAATTTTGCCCAGAATATCTCAAGCACTTAAAGTTACTGTATTAAAAAAACTTCAAATAACTGACTTGGAACAGTATGAAGACGAAAGATATATTTAACTTCCTGGGGAGTACTGCATTAGATTGAGCGGATTTGTTAAAATGTCTTGCAATATGTTTGTGTACAATGAACTGTTCTCACTTCTGAAGGCCAAATAAAAGGCTAAAGCAGTTTTGCGCTTTCTTCACATTAACTTGCCAAAAAAATTCCAAAATAGGACTCCAGACCACAGGTGTGTTTGTACTGTTTAGGACATCTCACCCTTTCAGTTAGCCTTCTGGTCTTCTCTGTTCCCACAGGGACATCATGAACATGGTACTGGGAGCAAAGATAACTCATTACAGGACGAGGAGCATCAAATAACTCTCGTAAATATGAGAAAAATCCGTATTTGCTGAAGAGGAGAAAAAAGCATGCATTAGAAATAAAATTTGGCAGGTAAGCAAGCTGAAGTTACTGATGGGTCAGAAAGAAGCTGATAACCTAGAACTGAACTGGTGAAAATCTGATTTGCATAGAAAATTCTAATATATAGCAACACCACTAGAACACTGTATTTAAAACCATTCCCCACTGATATCATTTGATACATACTGCAATTCTTCAATAGGTCTTGAAGGTAAGCTTTCAGCACATGATTCATGAGGCGCGCATACAGCATTCACTCTTAGTTTCCGATGATCACGCATCTAAGTATAGATTGCATTAGTTTATTTTGTAAAAAAGAGCAGAAAAATTCACTACATGAAAATAAAGTATTCATTCTTGACTCAAAGAACTAGAATTATTTTAAACTGACAACCTCTGAAAACCCGGAAAAGTCCACTCAGACATGACCAAGTTCTCTAAAAGCCAAGCTCAGTTAATGACCCTCGGAAAATACTAAGCATTAGAGAAAACAAAAGCAAGAAAGTCCAGAGCCAAGAGCTCAATCTAAACAGGTAAGCTTGATGTAATAAGGAAACCGCCTCTTTCAGGCTGTATGGCCATTCTGCACAGATAACAGTAGGCCACTGGCTACAGAGGCTCCGAGAAGTCTGATCCTAGCAGGGCAGAAAAGATGGGAGGATACAAATGAAAGACCAGTTACCTGGTTAAAGAGCCTTGCACTGGTTTCCACAACCATGAAGGCAAGACAATACCCCAGAACCTTAAATATCACCACTACTGTTCACACATTAAAAAAAAATAATAAAAATCACTAGCTTCTGTGAAGGGCAGATAGGTCTTAAAAATTGCAGGACAGTTTGTTATTAATCACACTATTCTGTGGACAGGAAGCATTATGATAGTTAATGCTGTATCCTGTGGCTTTTCTCTCCTGCATCATCTGTCTGGCTCTCAAAGGGAACAATCTCCTTTTCGCTCCAGGGAACAGCAGTATTAAGAAAATGTAAGCCTGATTTGATGCCTGGACCATTGTATTGTCACAAAAGATGCTCTCTTGCCTCTTTAGTGAGGAGGCATTGGAAAAGCTTGGTACTACATTTGTAGCTTTCTGCTTTTGTCATTTTCTTGTACGCAGTATTTTCTCCTCAGTGATTACTGCCTTGTCAAGGAAAACAAGTTATTTCTAAAAAGAAACATTTTCCTAGTATTCCTGCATCCCTCCAGCTGGTCTAGGCTTTGAAAAAAAAAACATACCTTACTCCAGAAGAAAACTTTTGAATACTTTGTATTAGCTGTTGTGCTGATCTTGCCAATCAAAACTTAATAAATACGGACTTAGGTAGACTCCAAAGTTGAGGGATCCTACATCACTATTAAATCAGTTTTAAAAACTGGTGCCTACTTGCCTCCACAAGAAATGCTTCCATATCTTCTTGACTCTCAAAAACAAAAGCACTCATGTCACTGGACGAAATGTGATTTTCAACATATTTAGCATGTCTGTTGTCTTTCATACTGATCTGATAAAAGAAAGGTAATAAAAAAAGTGATTTAATACCATTGGACTTAGCACTGCCTCACCACACATACCCCCCAAAAAATATTTTAAGCAGTCAGGTGATATCCATGCCTACATTTAATGACAATAAAGACAATGTTTAAACATCTTTAAAGACATATTCCCTGTCTTTTTGCAACCAGTTCTCTTGGGAGGAAACCTACAGTAACTCATCGGTCATTGTGTTCAGTTTTTAGCCATCCATACGCTTTCTCAGCACTCCCAGAGCTATCAGTGTCTCCACCACACCACCTCCCCCTCTTCTGCTCCACCCTAACCTTGCAACTGCAGCCAACACCATCTCACATCTAGTGGCTCTGCTCCAGTACCTGTAAAGATACCTCACTGTTTAGAAACAATTAACCTGAAGAATCAAAACCAGAAAATGCCACACTCCATAATATTCATATACAGTTCCCTTTGATTTGGACACAGTGAACACTACCAAATACAGAATTGTGAAGCTGTAGAGAGACAGAGATTCACAGATTGAATGAATGTTCTTTGAATTCTTAATAAAAAAATATATAATCCACGTTTCAGATGGATGAAGCTCTTATCTGAATGAAACGTTAATATTAGAATTCTTCAGTAACTCTCACTAGTAATTAAGACATTGTGTCACTGTATGTGACATACAAAGGCAAAATTACACAGAACTACACATCCTCTGGTTAGCCAAATGCTGGGTATGCTTACTACCAATTTGACCGCTAGAATTTTGAGGTACATGAGACTAGCTTACATTATATCAAAGAAAACACATTCAGACATTAAAGGATGTTACAGAGGTCAATGAGGCCTCAAAGTAAAAGCAAAGGCATTCTATCAAGGCATTTGTAAAGTTAACTTGGTGTGGTCTTCAGGAAGACATGAAAAATACTTGGCATTTTATACTAAACAAAAGTAATTTTAAACAGTTGTAGCAGTGTACGAAGCCTAAGAATTGGTAAAAAATTGGTAAAAGTATTCAACTAACTTAAATTATAGCAACATACTATGAAAACAAGTTTGCAATTCTGAAGAGGAGGAATGGACTGGAGTTCTTAATCCTCTTCACATTTCATGGAGCACATATTACAAGAGGCTGGGATAATGGTGGAATGCACTAGAAAACCAACAGCCTCTTCAAAAATTAAGCACTGTTATTCCTAGCTAGTACAGTGTCTGTCACACCAAAACACAATACAAAACTATGGATAATTTAGGTATTTCTGTGTCTGCAGCTGGCTGTGCAAAGCAAACCACAAGAACACCTGGGAATCACAGTGACATTAACTGTTGCTGAGCAGGTTGTGCTCTGAGAGGAGGTATTCAATTGTAACTACCACTGCTTTTTTAAGCAGCAAATAAGAACTACTGAAGTCTAAATAACTGGATGTACCTTAGAGGAAACCTACAATGGACACCTTAATAAAGGACTGCTCCTTGAGGAGCACCTCATCTTACTCAGTGTTAAGTATTACTACATTGCCTACAGAATTAAAATTACAAAAAGTTCACCATGCTAATGTATCCTGCACGTAATTGGCAGCTCATTTAACAATGTGTTTTGAAAGTCTGAAAGTCAAAGTCTTGCAAGGCATAAATAAACTAAATATTAACTGGTTGGAGTGATATACAAGTAAGTCTTCTTACTTCAAGCATCATGGGTTCACAAACTTTTTTTTTAAACTTGTCTTTGTTCTTTCTTAGCCATACAAGAGCAGTGTGTGTGTCTTTGAATCTCCCTTTCAGATGCTCTTCCTTCATGTTCATTACATTATTGAGTTGTTCCAGGTTATCGTTTATTCCTGTAATTTAAGGCATTTCTTAGTGAGTCCATAGCAAATACACATTATAACTAGCATCTTCCAATACTTACTATGCTACTCTAGCAACAAGGTTGTTAGGAGATAAGAATTAAGAGTTTCTCTTCCCACAATCAAGATGTTAAGATTTCTTTCGAATAAGCAGCAACTATTAAAGCTTAAATCTAAAATAAAATGAAAACTTACCCCACAGGTAACAAAATGCAGCATCACAGTAAACCCACAGGATTTTAGTCCTAAAAGTATCTCTTCAAAACTTGCAATACCTTTGTATTTTAAACAAAAAATGCCCCAAAAGGAAAGAGGTAGTGGGACTAGCAACACAAAATCTCCAAGTGTTAGCGCATGCTTGCAAACAAAATGTGTGACAACAGACTGAGTGCGAAAGCATTTGGTATTCAGGAAAAACAGAAAACAATTACTTCCTGTGCTTCGCAAGGTAAAATACAGTGTCTCCTTCCTTAGGTCACTTGGTCTCTCTCTACCTCAGTTTCTTCTTGGATTCTATGACAGTTAAGTGCCAAAGACATAGGTATGTGCAAATGTACTACACTCACTGAAGAATATACATAACACCCACTACCCACCAAGCTATAATTTTTGAATTTTGTTTCTTAGAAGTAATCGCAAATCCTAGGCTAGTATAAAGGAAATTATAGTAATTAAGATTAGCTCAAGTTAATCTAAAAAGGACAAAACCAGCACCACCACTACACCTTCAAAGCAAACTGGTTTTTGCTTCAGGTTTGGGGTTTTTTTTTGTATCCTGCTAACAGTACATACTATCATTTAATAACATGAAAAAAATGAAACTGGCAAAGCAGTCTCCTTACCCAGAGATCAGAAGAAACTTATTTTTTGATTAGTTTTAAGGTCAATTGCTACTTCTTAATCCTCCTGTTCTTTTCATTTTGAAAGTAGTTTGTTACTTTTAATAAAACTGGTAACAGACAAGAGGACTGCTATACATGTAATACAACTATGAGACTTGAGGTAAACACCTCAAATTATTTCACTACAGCACTGTAACAAGCAATGGTGCACAGACAAAGAAAAAAATAATTAAAAGTCAAACAAAACCTCAAATAACTTACTTTTCTTTTCTTTCTCTTGGTTCATTTTCTCTGCTGTTAGATCACTGATATCACTATCAATATTTGCCTTTTCTTCTTGCAATTCCTTCAACTTATTATTAACAGCATCAATTTGTGGCTGAAGATTCTCACAGACTGCCATTGCATTGAGCTCATTCTTCCAGTCCTCTATCATTTTGCGAGTGTTGTGTATTTTCCTTTGTCTGTCCATTTCCTCATCTTTTTTCATTCTCAATGCTTGATTAATTTCTTCAATCTAAGAATTTTGATTATTTCCAACATTAAAGGAGTTTGGTATACAAAACCGATGACAAGTAGGATATCTGTGCAACTGGTATTAAATGTTGATGTAACCACACACTAAAATCCTTAGATTCTGTTATAGTTCCAATAACCCTACAACATTTGAAGAACTGACAAGATTTTGTTAATATTTAGGAACATTTAAGTAAAAATACAATCAAACCTTCAAGACAATTTTTAAAGTTCCTTTATTTTTACAAAAGCAGAAGCTTAAAATCTTCAACACATTTGAAAGTTAGTCTAAGATTGCATAAAACCTATAGCACAAACACAATGTGCAACATTGACTCTGCACCCTTATATTTAATTTATACATTTAACCAAGTGATTACATTAAGTTCTGTAACTGTTTTACAACAGATCTTTTCGTTTTCTTATTAAAAATGATGTATATATACACTTAAGAGAAGCAGAAGCAACAACCCTAGCCTCTTGCATAGAATATTTGAGGGCATTTTTAACACTGAGATCACATTACTGTGCTACAGAGGCTGTAGCTTTTCAAGATATATAGTACATATACACACACATACTGTCCATTCCTAAGTTTGCTATCAAGGTAACTGATTTTATGTAGCGTACACCTGTCCCTTCGTAATACCCGTTTGACTATAGGTTTTAGAGATTCATTGTGTATTGGAGGGAGTGAAGTGTGGAAGCACTTGCAGCCTGCTCAGAGAAATTTTCCTCTCTGCTAACAGAAGAGAGGGCATAAAAGCCCTGTACCTGTGTATCACTGCAGAATTGAAAAAGCAGCATTCCACCCAAAAGCAGCATATGCTATAGCTAGTACTGAATTAATACATTAGCAAAGAAACACCAAAATAAGTCACAAATATCCAGTCTTACTTGCTTATCTTTTATCTCCAATGCATCTTGCTTCTGTTTACATTTTTGAGAAATGTCCTTGATTTCAGCAGCCTGCATACAGTAAGATATTTAGACAGTCATAAATTCAGTTAATTTATAAAAAGCAGTCATATTTTAAAGAACACTTTACATGCATAACTAAGCAAATATAAGCAATATTTCATTGCTGACAAAGTCATACTCACCAGTTTCTTATTATTCTTACTTATATCTGTAATGGCCTATAAACTGTTCACAGCCATTCAGCTACAGATCTGCAATTCAATCACGACAAAAGATGTCTCCTAACTTCATCTGAAATGAAAGTAACTCCATCCTCCATTTCAATAAAATGTTATATTCAGATTCTTACAATTATAAAATGTTCTTGCCTCTTTTTCCTAACAACCTTACCAAGGAAAGCTTACACTTAGAGCAAGAAAGACTTAAGTTCCTAGGCACAGAACAGCCAAAACAGAATTTGTCAAAGTCATCCTGCCTCTGAAGTGCATCATGCTAAAACTATAGCCTACACAGCTCAGCCTGAAAACTTGTTGGCTTGTATGCAGGCACACGTCTCTACTCTTTCTCTGTTATTCTCAGCTTCTATGGAGTTGTAGAATATAGGTTCGAACAGATTTCTGGGCATCACCCAGTCTCATCCCTTGCTCAAAGCAGATCTTACTAGGTTGGGTTGCTTGGGCACTTGTATAGCTGAGTCCTGAACACAGTACTATGCTTTCTCCACAAACTTACTTCCTCCCTCCCTGAACCCTCAAGGCTGAAAACTGCAAGCAGAATACGAACACTGCAGAAGGATGGAAGGACTGTAAATAAATTCCAGTGCAGACACAGAAACAAACACCCACTACACTCGCTGGAAGAAATGTCTTCCTACAAACTGAATCACACTGAAAATGCTAAGATGCATCAAGAATGGAGAAAAGACTATGCACAATCTACTCTCTCTCACAACATTGAAAGACGTACAAAAATTTCTGACTCTACACCTGTTTACATGAAGGCAATGTGGAACAATACATCTTGGTCTCGCAGTTGACTGCTGTACAGTACTGACTCTGTGATGCTCTCTCCAAAGATCTGGGTAGGCATTCTGAAGAGGAAGCTCTCTCCTAGGAAACTGATGCTGTATGTTCAGAAAACAACTTTGAGGGCTCTCAAAAGCAGGGCACTAGCAAGGAACTGAAATTAAATTTTTCAATTATCATTATATTTGCAGTTATTTTCTATTTATATATACCTACCTTACAGGATACGTAAACAATTACAATTGTCTTCATGGTACAACTACAACAAACTGCTTTGTACTGTTAAATATTGCTAAAAAAATTGCACTGCATAATCCACTCTGTTCAAATGTCTTTGAAAAGCCTAAAGTGGAGACTATTCTAGGCTTCTGCCTCACTATTTCAACAACCTCTTCCTTCAAAATAGGCCAATTTCTTTTTTTCAGAATATACATGTCCTACACACCCAATGCACAAAATTTTACTAGGAGTTCTTAGTCTGACCAAATCCTTAAAAGGTTTTAACACAGGGAGAGAGAAAAGAGAAATAGTTGTGCAGTGCCTCAATACATTAATCTCTTCCCAGATTTAGTTCTGCCTTTACTTTCAGTCCAGCTCCTTCCAGGCAAAACCTGTAACACCACGTCTAGCTTTTTGCCAGCAAACTGCAAACAAGATCTAATGAAGGAGGTGGTTTATCTCTGTTCTCACAAATATATCCTCAAGCCAAGCGCAAGATCTCAAGAAGCAGTCAGGATTACAGTTATTTGATAATGAATATAAGCCTGGACCAAAGGGCCTGAAGACAATTATGTTCCCTACAGGTCTGTGTGCCCGAAACAGAAAGGACTTAAAATGCTAAACTGCTTTCCCTTAACACCAAATTGAAATCTGTCTTGAAAAAAACACAAATAACCAACCACCACAACTTCTGGGTCAAAAAAAAAGTTACACTGTTTTTATAATAAAAGTCAGTCATTAATCAACCCTGCTGGCTTAAGCAAAATCATCTGTGAAATGCTCACCCCGTTCTGGCATCTACAAAGATAAAATTCCAAGTTACAATAATTTCAAGCAGTATTTACCAAAAAGTGAACAATTAATGAAGTAGCAATTTACAGAATTTTAAGGTAGGGTACTTAAAAGCCTTGAGGTTTTGCATTTGGTCAAAACTATCTCCTGACAGTGTGAGCAGCATTGATTCTCCTTTAAAAGAACTACATTTTCACAGCCCAACTAAGAAGATCTGTGGGAGGTAAATGGATTTCAGTACTCAAAAAAGTTACTGTCACAAAAGTTCAAAAAAATAGCAATACATATCCAATATCTTGTTAACTTGCCCGATGTCACACAAATTGTTCATGCCATAACCAGGTATATAACATATTCCCTTAAATCTTTTTCCATGAGCATGCTCCCTGCAAGTTAAAACTAAAATGCTCACTTTTTCCCCCCCCAGGTTTCTCACACAGAGGACACTCATACCCATCAGAGGATAGCTTTTATATGAATACAGCCCAATACTTCTAAAAACTGTGGTAGCAATGGTTTAGTAGAGTTCTTCACTGTTTCAAAAAAATTTTAAGTATAACATTAAAGTGAGTATATATGAGTAAAACCTATCAGGACAATACCAAACAGTGAAAACAAAGCTTCACACTTCACAAGCATGAAGGCCCTTACTGCATTATGAAAATTCATTTCAAGATTCCAGCTGTTAACTTCCCTCTAAGTACACTTACTCTTAAAACACCAACAAAAACCCATTAAAAAACCACGACCCACACACAAAAAAAACCACTCAACCACACCAAAAAAACCCCACTTCAATAAAACCGCAACATTTTTACACATTTTGTTATTTTGAATCACAACATGGTAAACTCTTGCAATACTGTGGAGCACAAAATTCAAAGGATACGGTTAAAGGGCTTTCTTAATAATATACATGATAAGAATAAGAATAATGCACTTGGGTAAGTAGTATTGCCAGGTACAGGTTACATCACAACAAAAGCAGAAGTGGTGTGAACAACAATTTGTTTTTGTTCGTCTGGTCTTTCTGGTTTGCTTTTGGTTTTTGCTTTTTTCACTGAGATGCTGTTCATTTTGTTTAGAGAGAAGGGTGTGTCATTTGTTTTTTTTAAGAAAGCACATGGACTGTGGATCAGCTCACAGTGCACTAAGTACCACTGAAGTTTCAGACCCTGATTCTACAAAATGCTTCATGACAGCAGTCGTCTACAGGTGTCACATGTGTCTCCACACCAAGGTCTTTTGACCTGATCAGGTATCTTCAAACAGAATTCACTGCAGCCAACGTTCTCATGTTATCATTTAACTTGGGTTACCCATTAAGAATGTGTGGAGCCTATGCATACAATGACTTCTGCAGCCTGAACAGTACGTGATAGTTAAAATCCTGCAGATAATTACAGTAATTTCCTATTTGTCATACAGAAATGGTAATTTTCCATATCCCAGAGAGCAGCTATTCAAGAAACAGATAGTAAGCTGTAAGGAATATGTAGGTTTTCCATTAAATTCTCTTATGCATAAAAAGTCACAACTGATGGAAGATTACTGTCTAATAAAAAATATATCTTCTTTATGGAATTAGGTTAAATATTAGAAAAACACTTTTACGTCAGAAAAGCTGTAATTTAGCTTACATTAACAACCCAAACTGGCTACATTTTAAGAAGATAAACAGAGCATCTACAAATCCCACCTACAGAATAGATGAAAAAAGGCAACAAATTCAATGTAAGTATTTAACTTAGGGAAACTGTAATACTACATCCCTGTAGATTCTATGAGAACATTGTAAAATTTGTATGCTCCTATAATAGCAAGAGAGTGGACTTTCAGAGTTGCTACTAAGAAATGTATGTCTTGAGCTTAATTGTTTTTAATAGAACAGAGACATGGAGAAGGCAGTGAGAACCCAGGGCACAAGTATTTCAGAAAAATGTTTTCTGAAACTCATTGTTATAGCACACTAGAAAGAAAAAGGAAAGTTGAACACAGAACTGAAATACTACATATATTAACTGAGAAATTAAAATACCTACCTTATCTCTGATTTTTATATCCAAACTCTTCAAATTCTCTTCAGTTTCTTGGATTTTTTTTGTCAGTGGGGACTGCACTTCTTTCAGATTCTGCACTTCTTCCTTAGCTTGGTCTCTGCTTTGTTTCACTTTCTCATGCTGCTGACGAACATTTTCGTATTCCTTGGAGGAGATGAAAGTAAAACAGAAGACTTTTGTATTCTATTCCAGTACTTTATACTGCTCTAACATTTTATTTAATTGCACGAGTTTTAGGAGAAAAATTTCATTCAGAAGCTATTATTAGAGCAACTAGTTAATTAATCCTCTTGTTACTAGTCACTATGACTAGGAGATGTGAGGATCACTCAGTTCCCAGTGAACAAGCACACATATTTAATGGTTCTTAAACGTGCAATTCACAGAGCAGAAGAAACAACCAACTTGTCTGCAATTACCTTGCCTCTAAATCCATCTGGGACCAGTGCAGAAAGTAATTCTTTAGCCCCTTCTGTCCATAGTTTGAGCACTACTTAGGCAGAAGTCCTCAAGCTGAGGAGCAAATAACCATAGAAAACTTCAGGGGAAAGAAAAGGAAGGAGCTGGACAGACAGTCAGAGCCAGTAACAAATACAACCCTGAAGAACACCATGGAAAGTGACAGAGTTGACCAGAACTCAGGGGAAGAAAAACTCCATCATACACCACAGATGCCACAGAAGTCACTATCGAGGAAGTTTAACTGGAGATGCACTCCTGAGAAGAAAGAGATGGGAAGAAGTGCGGTGACTAAGAACCTCCACTTCAAGAAGACAGGAAATTTGGGGAGAAAGTAGTTTAGGCAGAAAGTCATTACTAGTGATTTTTTTATTATGCTTTCTGGAGGGAAAAACTGGACAAAACAAAACAAAAAATCCAGAACAAAAGAACAAGACATACAGATCTAGGAGACTTCTTGCAACTGGCTGGATAATATTTTTTAAGTTTGTTATACTACACTTAACTCATGGTTGTCACTTTTCTTGTGCTCGTCTGTACATAACTAATAAAGTACGTTGTTGTGAGAAACTATGGACTAGGGTATTGTTTATTAAGATTTATGTTAAGCTCAATGTAAAGTTTAGGCAACAAAATATATGAAAACGCTTATGCAAACAGCTACCAGACACCGCTTGTGAAAGATAAGATAACCGCCAGATGTCCAGGAACCGACAGAAACAAGACAGACAACCCCACATAAGGATATACGAGTGAAGGGTCAATACCTCCACTACTTCATGAACACGGAGATAAAGATGTATAAAAAGGGACTGTTCGAACTGCTCAGCACGGCAGTTGGTGGAGCGCAGACTCCCCTGCCGTCCAGCGCTGTTTTTTGCTCATATTCTACTTGCTATAATTAATAAAATTTTAATTGGATTATGATCCGTTGTGGTCTCAATTTATAACAATTTCTGGTGCCGTGACTCGGATAAGGAACAGTGGGCTTTGGTCCTCCGGGGAGGCGCCCCGTGACATTTCGCGGCCCCGCGACCAACAGCTTACTCCAACCTTACCGATGAACCTAAATTCTAGAATAATGAGCAAAGGAGAAACCGGTAAAATCCCATAAAAATTCTGTGCACGGGAGTCCGGACGAAGACGCAGGACGCGTAAGTATATTGCGAATTTTTTTGCAAGGTTTGCCGTTCGGGCGGGATTGGGTTTCCTGGAATATAACGAGTGAGAGGTTCGATATACTGAACCAAGCGAGTGCGGACTCTTAAGTACTGCGTTTCCCATCTCCCGCGAGGGACTGGGCCAGGAACAAGGGGAGCGAGTGAGTGTATGTTTGTGGATATTCCAGAAGATGGGGGCGAAGGGCAGCAAGCCTTCGAATCCCATGGGAAGGGTACCCACTGTACCTAAGAATACCCCTCTGGCATATATCTTGGACAATTGGAGATATTTCCCTGGAACCCTAGGGAAAGATAAGCAGAAAGTGATAGAATATTGTACTAAGATATGGGGAGGGAAGAAGATTTCTAAAAATGTCTTTTGGCAGTCTATGGGTCAGAAGAAGATTGGGTAAGACAGCAATTAAACCTCTGGGTTAATAATAAAAAAACCCCTTAACCCGGAGGAGAGTCAATATGCGGAGGTGTGGCTAAAAAAAACGGGAGCTAGACTTTACCCGCTGAATGAAATAAAAAACTAAACAAAAGAAAAAGAAGGGAGAGTTAGACGAAACCCTTCTAACCCCCCCTCCTTACATTTCTCCTCCTACTCCTGCAGAGGTCCCCAGAGCGCCCACTCCCCCACCAGAGTCGGAACAAGGGTCTCCCCCTCTTCCTAAACGCGTAACTAGAAGTCAAAAAGGGGCAGCTCAAATATACCCCCTAAGAGAAATGCCCATGGGGGGACCTCAACCTGTGATCGGATATATTTCTGTGCCTCTAATTCGGCTGACCTACGAGATTTTAAAAGGACCGAGATGGGAAACTTAATTGAGGACCCACTCGGAGTGGCAGAAAGATTAGATCAATTTCTGGGACCAAACCTTTATACTTGGGATAAGATGCAATCTATCCTTTGTCAATTATTTACTACCGAGGAAACCCAGGGACCCCAAGCAGATATTAAATGGCCACTCCAAAGACCTAATTGGGATAATCAGGATCCGGTTCATAGAACTCATATGCAGGACCTGAGAACTATAGTAATTCAGGGGATTAGAGAAGCAGTACCCCGTGGCCAGAATATCAATAAAGCATTTAATGAGATGCAAAAAAAAAAAAAAGATGAGAGCCCCACTGAGTGGCTGGAACGACTGAGGAAAGCCCTTCAGCTGTACTCTGGGGTAAATCCAGACAACCATTTAGAGCAAGCGCTCCTCAAAACTCAGTTTGTGGCAAAATCATGGGAAAAACTTTAGCGGAACACTTCAGCAGAAGAGGACAGATAAGGGTAAAAGAAATAATTAAGCAAGAAAAGCAGATGGCCAGCAAGGGCATAAATTACCTTAGACTGATAAGAACACTGCAAATGAGCAAAAGGTGAAAAGTATACCATGAGGAAGACCTACAGCCTTCCTCCCATAGACCACTGCCCACATTCTAAAGACCCCGGCCCACAATTTTTGGAAGAATCTGCACAAGCGTGAAAGACTGATAAGCTAATTAGCATATGAAGAGAGGGTAGGCGGGTTCAGGTAATGAATATGTATAGGAGTTAATGGAATATTCATTGTTTCAAGCTTATTTGCTGCAGTGTTGCTTATTTTGGTTACCGGATTTATGGAATGTGGAATTTGACTTTGATAATTGTTACTGTGATTTTGGCTATATTTTTGATAATAATAGTGAGCTCTTGGTGTTGCTGTAGAAAGATACCTGTGTGTTGCATTTTGTAAGTAGTAATTCTGTAAGTGATAAGTGTGTTCTGTGAGTGTAAGCTGGGAAAAATGGGAGGAAAGCAGAGTGGTGGGATTTAAAAGAAAAATCCGCTAGGGTGTGTTTTGAGTCATTGGAAGGATATTGGAGGATCTGCTGGTGGAAATGTGAATAGGAAAACATTGATAAAATATTGTAATCAATGGTGGCCGCTTTATAAGCTGGAATGTGGAGAAAAGTGGCCTTTTAATTAATAATTACAAGGTTATTAATAATTGTTATACTCATTTATGCTGGAAATGTGAGAACATTTCTGTATTCAGTATATTACAAATGTTGGTATGTGGTTATTGTCTTGAACATCCGAGGGGTGAATGTAAACCTCTGTATGTTTTAAAGTGTATATGGTGTAAAGAATTATTATATGTATGGTGGCGACAAGAAATTGAATGCCCTGACTGTAAGGTTTGGACGCCTTGGGATAAGAGAGAGAGCTGTAAGTGAAATCAGAGTCTCTGTGGCTGGGATAGCGATTGAGATAATAGTAAGAAAGGTCACTGGAAGGAAATGGGGGGGGGGGGGCAGCTGGGGGAAGCGTGAATAAGAGAACTTTGGCTAAGTACTGCAATCAGTGGTGGCCCCTGTATAAGTTAGGGGACAGAGAAAATGGCCCTTAAACGGCACACTGAATTATAATGTTTTGCTAAAATTAATGTTATTTTTAAGGCGAGAGGAAAAATGGGATGAAGTAATGTATGCTGGTATGTTTTTCACTCTGAGGAATCACCCAGAGTGGCAAAAGAGTGTGGTATTAACCTAGCTCCACAAGATCCCTTAATACTAGCAATGGAAAAGGATCAGAGGGGAGGTTGTGGTTCCTTCTATGGAGCAACCAGAATGAAACACGTTGTAAGATAAAAAAACTTGTGCTAATGTATGTAAGATCTGAAGCCGGGGGGTGGTGGGGGTGGAGAGTCAAAAAACAAAAACAAAAACCAAACAAAACAAAAAAAACCCTGTGAAAGTGTTAAAGTATTGGGTTGAGTTTGTATGGGGTGAGTTTGTACAAAGCCCCGTATCCCCTCGAAGGTGCGGCTGAGTCACGCTGAATGCATGGCAGGGTGTTTGCTGTTTGTCTGCGAAGGCTGATATGTAATAACACAGACTTAAAGCAACAAGTAGCAGATTTGCATTCAGGGTAAGAAAGAGTTAAAATAGAAGTGCTGCTGCAGAGGCAGGCTTGTGTGACCTGCAGAGCAGGAAGAGCATCTCCTGCCCTGAATCCTGATGGTGAGGAGGAGGGGGTTGCTGTTGCTGACGATTAAGCAGAAGGACCTGACAATGTCACCCCAATTGCTGCAGCATTTGCAGCACAACAGGACCGGTAACGGCCCCTTTAGGGCAGGCAGCGGGTCTGAGGAGAGTAAAGGTGAATCTCTGATGGGGAAATTTAGATGTTTGAAAGTTAGTTGTGAATAGGACTGGATAAAGGTTCGAGTTGATTTTTACTAAGGTAATCGTGATGTAGAAAAGTTGGTGAATACAAAACCAACTTATTTGGTGTTAAACTTCAGTGAAAAGAATTTGTTACAGTTGTGGGAGCTGCTGGCCGCCAGGAAAATAACCTGAAACCTTTAAAGTACAAACTAAGAAAACAAATAAGAATGCCAAATTCACCAAAATCTTTGTTGGGAAGAGATTTATTAGAACATCTAGACGTTTAAAGAAGGGGAAATGAAAGTTAAAAATGATCAATTAACTAAAATGTTGAGCTTATCTTTAATTCAACAGAAAAGTGGAAGAGAGGACCTCCCTGAAGTAAAAGAAATCTTTAACCAGGTATATCTGAAAGTAAATTCCAGGTAAGGAAAAAATGCTTTACCTGTTACAGTAGAAATGATAAACGGGAGGCCTGCCTAGTTCAGGTAAAACAATATCCCTTAGTCAGCAAGGCTGTGGGGAATATTGCATAAAAACTAAAATAAAATACACTCTGTAGTAGTTCTACTAATGTAAATCTGTGTTTTACCATGACAGTGACTTGTTATGGGATGTGCAGATGAAACTCTGCATTGACAACAAAGTACAAGGAATAAGGTTGGTCAAGTGCCTCCTACCATAGTCAAGGGCAAGACTGGGTTGGCCTCTGTGTTTGCCACCAAGAAGGATCTTGAGCTCTGCTGCTGGCTGCAACCCAGTAGGCGTTGAGCGGTGGGAACATATGCCATGCCAGACCTTGATGTGAGGAATGGCCCCCTCTGTTATAAGAGGGTCGTCCAGGAAGGAAGAACATAAGATGGCCCATTAAGGCACTGATTTGGAAACTGGAAACCGCCCGGCCGACCATGAAGCCATACAAGTAGCAGAGGAGGTAGGAAAGGAGGAATTATCCTTAATACCAGACGGTAAAATCCAAACTGTAAGTACAGATCAGGAGCCCAATTATTCTAAAGAAAACTTAAAGGTCATTCAGGACATGAATGATAAAATAAGTAAGTGGACTTATTTGAGGGATGGTCGTATAGTGGTACCATCCAATTTAATATGGACCACAGCCGTAATAGAACATAATAAGATGCATTGGGGAGCTGATAATTCATATAAAAGTCTAAATCAGAAATTGACAGGGCAGAACTTGTATACTGTAATAAAACAGGTGACTCAGCGATGTGAAATGTGTTTGAAAATTAGCCAGGGCAACAATGGCAAGTTGATTTTTCCAGACTCCCAAGAATTGAGGGGGTACCAATATTTATTAAATGAATGGACACCCCAACGTATCATACAGTATTATAAACTTGCAACTTGGAATCCTAATGAACTTATTAACGGCGCTCGAGAACCTATCTACAATCTGAATCATACCATTCATCTACAGGCTGTCTTGGAAATTATTACTAATCAAACAGCTAAAGCTTTTGATGTTAAATGCAATTTATCAACACAGGATGGTTCTGGACTACCTGCTAGCCAAAGAAAGAGGTGTTTGTGGTAAAGTAAATGTTTCCAATTGTTGTTTGAAAATTGATGACAATGGTGAGGTAGTTAAACAAATCACATCAGAGATAGGGAAGTTAGCCCATGTTCCCCTCGAATATTGACTTGTTTTCCTGGCTTCTTGGGAGCCCCTGGGTAAAACGAATCCTATTTTATTTGTTATGTGGATTAGCCACCTTATTGTTTTTGCCATGTGCTGTTCCATGTTTTATAAGATTAATTCAACACGTTATAACTAACATGCAATTTGCTATTATGGTTTCACCCGATGGCGTTAAACAAATGCGAGTAGTATGACAAAATGTACACACAAAATAACATTTTAATAGCCAACAAGAATTTGGAAACAATTGACTCTTAACAATTCAGACAACAATGTAAGCTGAGTAAAAAAAAAATAGAATAGCAATAAAAACAAGCGCCAGGAACGCAAAGACGAGGATATGGAAACGCCTTTTATACTTTTTCACCTCCGCCATAAGTTCTTGACGTGAGACAACAGAAAAACGCACCCTCTGCCTAAACAGCAACAGGAAAAAAAAATATATATAAAATTTTGATCTTCTTTCTAATGAACCATATAGGTTAAACGTTTTGAGAACACTCACCTTACAGAATGTTCAGAGGGCGAAATGTCCACTCTAGACCCTTCTTTGGCAGGTGACGTGGTGGTCTGGTGGTGAGAAAACCTTACATTGAAAACTGGGACCTGTCATTTGGCCATAGTGCCATGAATGTTACCATTAACAGACTTACCGGAGTGGTAAGCTCGGGAAATGGGTTTGGGACTTCATCTGGGCACGCAGTAGCCATTGTTTATCACGCGAATGGTCCGTGTATACCTTTGAACATGCGCACGTGCGATTTTAAAGCCCCACAGAATGTGCTGGAAAAATCTGGAAAGACCGCGCATGTGAAATCCCTATAGTCTAGCCATGATAGTGACGCATAAAAAAAAAAAAGGAGAACGTGTTAAGAAAAAGTGTTATTTTTAAGTTTTGGTTTTGTATGTTATTATTATATGTATTACCCAACTACGCCTATTGTAATTGTGACGTATTACCTTGTAAGTGTTATGATAAATGTTGAGATTGTGGAAAAAGGTTTATTTGCAGTGCCGAGAATGAAAGTAGTGTCTAATAAACAATAATAGGATAAAAAGAAAAAGGGGGGATTGTGAGAAACTATGGACTAGGGTATTGTTTATTAAGATTTATGTTAAGCTCAATGTAAAGTTTAGGCAACAAAATATATGAAAACGCTTATGCAAACAGCTACCAGACACCACTTGTGAAAGATAACCGCCAGATGTCCAGGAACCGACAGAAACAAGACAGACAACCCCACATAAGGATATACGAGTGAAGGGTCAATACCTCCACTACTTCATGAACACGGAGATAAAGATGTATAAAAAGGGACTGTTTGAACTGCTCAGCACGGCAGTTGGTGGAGCGCAGACTCCCCTGCCGTCCAGCGCTGTTTTTTGCTCATATTCTACTTGCTATAATTAATAAAATTTTAATTGGATTATGATCCGTTGTGGTCTCAATTTATAACATTGTGAACAGTCTCACATGGATGGAAGAAAGTATCTTGCAGTAAATTGTTTAAATGGTGGTTACTGCAAATTTGCTACCAGAATATATTTATTTAGATTACACTGAAAAAGATACTCAGTAGGCCAGAGGGAGGAGTAGATATATGCAGGTGGGAGTGCAGAGGAACAGAAAGCTATTGGATTTGGCACGCACTAAAGAAAGCTGCTGGTTTAGAGCATACACTTGGATTATTCCAAGTTTTGGAGCATTAAAAAGAAATAAAGATAGCCTGCAAGCCCTATCTGTAACAGTGAGCTTTATCTGCTACTTCTTTCTCCTAGTTACTTAATAACTCTGCCTGTAAGTACACACAGTTAATCACACATTAATCAACTTAGGCTATTAAATACAAATTCTTTCTTCACAGTATCTTTTTCATAAAGCCAAAAAGTATTTGAAAAAAGCTGCTGTAATTCTATGATGTGGAGTACAATCAGTAGACACCATTACAAAGTTACAGAAGTAAAGCAATATACTTCCCCTTAGCTGAAAGAATAAGCTTAAAATTTAGCTCTGCCTTAGATAAGGTATTATATCTCAAGGTTCAAGCAAATACACATACAATGCACTTCATTTCTTCTGATACAAGACACAGGCAAGTTTCCCTCAAAACTGTCATGACATGGCTTTTATACATTAATTCCCTTCACCAAAACTTTAAGAAAACCTGACTTTTGATCCCTGTATTTTGGCAACCTTTAAGCAAATAACCTTGATGCTTGTAATTATGCACTTAGCTAAGGATCTGCAGAACTTCCACAGGATTTCAGCTCTCCCAAGAGATATGTGCACCTAAACTACATAAAAAAGCTTTTCTCAGCTGTGAATGGAAGAGGAAAAGGAGAACGGACGTGGCTTGGCCAAGACATTTTCAGAATTACATGTTTCCAGGACATTTACAGTAGGAGGAACAGCACTATAGATGTATACACACATACTACCTTAAAACAGTATACTTTATGGTATACCATACTTCATTAAGCTTAAGCTTGGAGGGGTAAGAAACCTCCCTCCTTCAAGACCCTACAAAAGAAGGGCTATCTTATGTCAAAAGAACTGTAGCTCCTTAAATTTTATCATTGACTGTAGATGACACAATCATTTGACAGAAGCCCCACTAAGGTACACAAAAGAACATAAAACTTCTCCTAAAATCCTTGACTCCCAATCTTTAACATTGTATTCCTAGAGTCTATTTTATAGCATTTAAAAGCAGATGCTCAAAAGCCTATTAGACACAGACATCTATAAATACGGTGTATAATTCTCCACATACAGAAGCGGCTGGCACTGACTAGAAAAAACACTTGACTTGAAAAGCATTCCTCACGTGAAAAGTAGTGGTCTTCAGAATAAAAACACATTTCTACAGGGGCCAAACAGTAAAGCAAGTTCAGCATTACACTCTGCCTTTTCAACCATGATCAACAGTCTAGTGTCCGTTTTTCAGTTGACCTGTTTTCAGGCTGTCCGTCTTCTCCATTTAGTAACATACCATAGTATTTATACATCTGCCTCCTGGCTGATTCGGAGGCTCAGCCCAGTATTGTTTTGTTACAGAGGAAATTTTAAACAGCTAGGTCTATTTGGTCTACAGGTAGAAGCCTACCTTTTGGTGAGGACAGGAGGGAGAGAAGATCCACAGAAGGAATAAACAAACTGCTGTGCTACTCTGAACTTTGGTGAACCCAATTTTAGTGACACCAAAACCATTTATTTCTTAGAATTAAACAGTGCTAGTCAGATGACAAAGAAACAGGACCTTGTAAAAGAATGCATTTCTTCTTTTACAGATCTTGGTATTTTGCAATACAGGAGAATACCAATAGATCTGTCAGGAGGATTTGACAACACACTAAATAGCAACAATCTTTTACGTTGAGGATCACAATGGAATGTGAAATTTTGTTGCAGCCTGTAGGTCAAATATCTTCTACCTAGTAAAACAGTTATGTCGATGACCCTTGATTTCAACTGTAGATTGTTTACCAGAAGTCACTTGCTGGTGGTTAATCTGGTACACACCACTGATTCTGTACTACATATCAGAACTTCATGCAGGTGTCAAAATACACTTCCATGGATTCAGTGGCCAAAAAGTTAAATTTCTCCAGGTTGAGTGCACTCACCTGAAGTATTTAACATACTCAGTGACATAAACTGTTGGAACACAGCAGTGAAAGAGTAAGCTGTGAAGAAGTCTGTCTAAATTTGCTTAAGAAACACATAAATAACAGCAATGCTCTCAAACTTATGGAAGACAATTTAACTGACAGCAGGTAAGGTTCTTAGTTTCTCCCCACCAGTTTCTGACCAGCCTTCAGAGCTCTGTATCTGCAAATATCTTACAGTAGACAACAATCAGTATCCGTCTACATTAACAACGTAAGACCTACATCTCTCCTAATAAAATTCTTGTTAACTAAGCCAGGCTAATGCATGTATAGGAGGAAAAACCCAAATCATTCAGCAAGTATGGAAGTCCAATCCTAATGGCCCAGAGCATACAGCCCACCTCCTTAGTACCTACCTGCAGGAGCAGTCTGCAAACTAGGACCATGCGTGGCAATCAGTTAGCTGAGGGGAATGTGCTCGAGCTTGTCTAGACAACAATTAACATGATGAGGCATGTTTGCAGAGCACAGGGGAGTGGGAGACGGATGGTGCCAAGGATGGCACCAAGGAAAGATAACACCTTGCTGTTAATTGATGGTAGTTAACCACCAATCAGGGATTGCCTAGTATGCAAGGCTTAGCTTCAAGAACCAATCTGTTTTAAACGCGCAGCTTCTGAAAGTGTATAAAAACTCGTGCTTCTGTACAATAAATTGACATTTGCTTGCATCAAGCTGCGTCCCGTCTCTTCATTCGCCGCACCTACCACCATCTATCTACTTAAATTGCTGCTCCTATACCCCTCTGTGGTGCTAGCATGGAGGTTTGAGGGCAGTGAAGGTTCGCGCCTTGAATCCAGTTACTCTTCAAGATTTAAGGGACAAAGTTCTTTGTATACCCACAAGAAACTGTTTTCTGCAAAATTGCAACAATATACTTCACAAAAGTTTTTTGCATCCTCCACAAATGTCACATGTAAGCTTTAGTAAGCTCTGTACCTGTATTTCATGAATTCTCTAAAGCTTGCAAATAAGGCAAACAACTTTAAGCTGATGTTTTTATTATATTGAAGCAATAACTGTTTACAAAAATTTAACATGACTGACCACTCAACATCAAAACTAAACCAGTCAAAAGTGCTGTTCAGAAAGACTTATTTTGCTTTGTATAAATGACCTGTCATCCTTGGTTCTAGGCTCTTTTGAATTCGTTTATAATTTTGATCTCTCCAAATGTCAACATTCTTGAGACTGGCAACCTATATTCACCATGATTTATGTCATGCACACCAAACCTCAATTAACAAATTAAAATTAGCAAAGGGAAAATGCAACCTGTAAAAAACAAACCAGAAAACACATTCTGTTGAAAAAAAATAGTGATTTATAGCCAGAAGAAGGAAGTGGAACTGGCTAGGCCCATTAAACCAGTTGTGTCTACATGGAATAAAAAGGAGTACTGCTTTTGGCCCATGTTGCTGGCTTTCCTAAACAGACAGTAACAACTTAATTTCTTCAGTCCAGCTACATACACAAGCAAACCTCTGATCAAAGCTAGGCCAAGAACAGCCTTTCAAGACCTAGCCTGTTTGCAACCATGCAATTGTAATGATGTTCAAGTTAACTCTGGTCAAATTTCTTCTAAAGAAACTTCTGGCATATTTCTAATATTGCAGAATCAGGAAAAATGGGTTAGGTAAGAAAATACTGGAAAGAAACTGAAAACTTACCACCCAAGGTCTCTTCCTCTCAAGCATCTCAATTAAGTCTAGATGGTGTTTGCGCTCATGGTATCTCTCAACATCTTGTTTGTATCGTTCAATTCTCTGTCTCATTTTCTCCAAAGAGTTAGTTTTGTCTCTGCACAAGTTCTGTAAGAACAAACATTTTCATATTTTACAGTATCTACTTTGTGAAAACACTTCTCCACACCTCACCTGTGCATTAAAGCAGAAATTTAACATGAGAGGACACTTTAGTACAGCAGTAATTAAAGGGGAACAACCCAACTAGGAATTTACAGCTTTTTCAAGTACATTTATCATATAGTTTCCATGATAACAAATCTAATTTAAGTAGAATTCTTGATCTGAAGAAAATTTTTAATATTTTTTGTTTTCTCAGGAAGTTACTGCCTACAGCACAAGCTTCCATTTATCTAGACATTTGTAAACCACCATAACTGGTTTTGATGAACACAAGTAGCAAAAATGATTGTGAAATATCTTGTAGATATTTTTAACAGAAACATTAAGGTTGGTATGTGAATGTGGTATCTATGAGTGGAAATGCATGCACACCCACACGAGAAACAATAGAATAAAGGATTAAAAGGATAGCCTGTATGGCTAACAATAGACACTGTTCCCAAGATACCATTCCCAACAGCAACAGCAAGGAACACATTATTTCTGCAAAGATCACCAAGCCTGCACTCTAGCAGGATCACAGTACAAATCACTGTCAGGGATAAACCCTGTGTCCTAAAACCATGACAGCAACAAAGTTGAAGCTTATTGCATACACTCTCCCTTTTCTCTGTCTGCAATATTCCAAACCAGGAAAAACAGGCAGCAGTGGTGTGACAATCTCATCCATAACTTATAGAAGCTGCAGTCAGCAAGACTAAAACAAAGGACCACCCTATAACTGCTGACGAATTCTGAAAGGCATATAAGATCTGTCCAAAAAACTTGTTGCCAGTCAAGAATCCTAGATAAGTCATAAGTACTTTGCAAGAGGCATCCCATCTAGATCACCTGCATATGTCTTCATGCTTACAAGTGAATAAACTGTGATAAAATATAAGCATGACGTAGTAAAATCAACATGCTGCAGACTTTGTAAATGTATACCACCTTCTAAGACCTCATGTTAAATTTTATTATGTTAATTATCATACAGTCACTGCTCTCCATCTATAATGTGCATGTTTACCTCCAGTTCTCTTTCCTTTTCTCTGAAGTTTTTCAGTTCACAGTGAAACCGGTACATTTCTGGAGGACCGATGGACTTTTCAGTGGCTTCAAGCAACTCAACCTTACTCAGTTTTGCAAATTCTCCAACTCTGTCCTACAAAATAAGAACACAGTATTTGTTAGAACAGTGCAATACAGTAATACTGGATTTAAATACTGCAACTTACTTCTCATGAAGATCACCTGACTTACAGTTCTATGCTAGAAAATTACATCAGAGCTAAGTTAATTTTAAGCACAGGATGACCATCTCGGAGTAGCAAGCAAACCCTCCTAAACATTTTATAAGAGATCATACATGGTCTTCTTGGAGTTGCTCTGGAATGATTTAGAGCTTAGACCTTAGCTGTTCAGCAGCTTTTGAGGGCAGCTGTTGAAGACATGGGTTGGTTCATTGTTTTTGAATTGGCTATTGTTCTTCTGAACAAAATAGTTTAGTAAAGACAATCAGAGGTTTTATTCCTCTGTATTCTTAATATTTTTTCTCAAGCTGCTGAGGCTACACCTTCCCAGTATAAATACTCTGATAAACTCAAAAGTTTAGCCATGTGGAAGTTAATATAAAGGCTGGCAGCCAAGGGTATCAGGAAGCATTGCTGCTGTCCAAGACAGAGGAACAGCTCAAAACCAAGACTGAAGTGAAAGGTGTGCTTGTCATTGCTACAGTGTCATTACAGCAAGCAAGTAAACCAGAACTTTCAGGACATAATATTCACTGAACTGACACCTAAGTACTAAAGAAAAAAAGCTGGTTTAAATATGAAAGTTACATTGGCAGAGCATGCAGAAAGTTCATTCTAAACAAACACTGTGAATAAGTAAATGAAAAAGAAACAAAAATTTGTTTTGCAATATTAGCTTTCTAAATTTTAGAAATTTAATTAGATTTAGTTTTTGCCTTCTTGAATATATTTCTCCTTGAATAGAACAATAAACCCATGGTTAGCTAGACTCAGGTAAGGCTTCCTTTTAGTACCATCCCTGGTTATCCATGTGATCTGGGAACATCTTCGGAAGGAACCCACTGTAGCTTTTAAGGTGCAATTGTGAGGTGACTTTGTTATCTGCATAGAAATCCTGACATACCTGAGCATGGCTTCAGATATGGAAACTGCCTGTAGTATTCTTTACTCTTCTCTATCCTTTAGGAGGATATCAGGATTATTTTACTCTTAAGAATTTGATCCTAAATATCTTTGTCCTATGCTATGCTCAAGAAACCACTGAACCACAGACATTACCAAAAAGGCTCTAGTAGCAGTCTCTGTTGCAACTGTACTCAATCATTCAGTAGGACTGCTTTCTGGTTTTTGGAGAAAGAAATCCAGAGAACTCCCCTGCAAGTGCAGGATCCAATCATGAGGAATTGACTGGATATAACCAGAGAAAAGTGCATGCAGGGATTGGCTAGGCAAGTCAGGGATACAGAACTACAGGAATCACACAGGTAGAAGTACAGAGACAGTGCTAGATCTCAAGACCTTTGAAAAATTTCCCTACAGATTTGTTGCTTAAGAATGTCCCTACAGCAGCATGGACAGGACAGACACCACTGCTAGTGCTGCTACTTGAAACACCAACATGGGTAACATCAGCAGCTTTCATTTCAGTTTCAGCTGACAGCAGGTACAAAACTGTCCAGTTAGTGAACCTTAAAGGTCACAATGGCTACCTCATCCCTCTCATTCTTGGTGCTATGCCACTAAATCGCTCAAGTGCTACAAAGCTAAGCAGCAACAAAACCCTCTCAAAACACAGCATTTGCACCATCTTCAAAATTCATTCATACCTGAGGAAGAAACTGGCACAAATTGTCCATCTGGATATTTAAGGCTGCAACCTGTTCTTCTACTGTCTTCAGGGTTGTTGGCTTTTTGTTGATAAACCATGCTGATGTGTTGTTCACCACTTGAATCTCACGTGTGATAACGATATTGTCAGGCATCTTACACCTGATTAGTAAAAAGAAGTGTTTAAACCTTTGAGAATACACAAAGGTTACCAAGTTTCAAAGTATGTTAGAGTTATGGTATTAAAACCTCTAGGTATCTAAATATTTAATATAAATTAACTGAACAGTAGCAGCAAATTCACATTTTATACTTCAGAAAATGTCTAGTACTTCAGCAATGAATTAATCTCACACAGAAAACATCAAGAATATCTGCAAATCTTAACTCAGAGGCTCTAAGTTTTAAATAAATTCAGCATGAGTAACTCATTTATATAAAGTCATTAGTTTAGTTTTATGTATGTACAGTTTTATATAAAAGTGTATTTTTATATGAAGTTTAGTAAGTTTTAAAATTGGTATGCAGGAGGTGCACACTAATGCTATGCCTTTAAAGTAAGTATTAGTGTACAGAACTACATCAATAACCTGTGCATATAAATTCCATATGGGAATAAAAATAGTATCATACAGTGTAAAAAATAACTATTTTCTGTTTTTAAAGAACAGCAAAGATGCATCAGGTTCTCCAACTCAACACTTCTCTTCAAAAGCTTAATCTGGTTAAGATGCCTCAATAACAAACAATGAGATCGTCACTATTGAAATTTTGGTCACCGTTTTGATTCAGAAATTGTCTACTGTCTGTTCAGTCAGCACGTCATTAAAGATGGAGAATAAGGGGTCGTAACAGTTCAGCAGCTGTCTACCTCAGAAGACTTAAAAATAGAGGTAAGAGCAGAAGTGGGTATTTCTAACTCTGGAAGCAGTTGAATTAAGTGCCACAGTGATATGAGCCTACTTCTTGAAGACTGTATGATTATTTCCTCACAGGTATCTACTACCTTATTTTAATATACTAGACTTCCTTCAAAAGACCTACAAAGACATGCTCCTTTCTTTAATCAAATTAAGAACCTTTTACTATAACTCTTGATTTTAGTTACAATCTAAGATCCAAATTCAACCAAGACAGTACATGCTTATAAAACTCAAATTTTAAAATCCCTGTCAAAAAGCTGTCTTCTGCAGCATTGCTCTTACCCTACATGTTGCATTTAATTTTCTACTTAAAGGACTGAACTACATTGCAACAATTACAGTAAACATATGAAGTCTTGACATACTGCAGATCTCTCTTCAGACTTTCAAGTAACATCAGGTTGTATCTATGCTGGATCAATCACACTGCCTATCTGAACCTCAACTATACTATCCCATCCCCTATGCCACTACTTGGCCAGTCTCCAAAGAATACCTTACTTGATCACTCCCACAAGAATGAAAGAGGATAGGATTTTTTCAAAGACCTGTCCCAATACATCTTTTTTTCCTTAACATGATTTTCTTGTTATACAATCTAATCAGGGTGACCAATTCTTATACAAATTAACATGGGCTCTGAATCAGTTGATTACATCCATGTTCTATTTAGTTTATGCAAACAGATCAGGTTAAGGCTTATCAAACCACCTGTGCTACTGCAGCTTCATTTTAAGATCTCTGAAAAAAAGCACTCATTTATGAACTCCATTGGAATACTCTCCAGTTGTCAAAAGGACCCAAACAAAACAAAAAAACCCAAAGAACACCTTACAGGAAGCATGTAATATTGCCCTGTAACCACAAGTTACTGATGGAATTTGTTACAGAGTCCAAATGGTTTTCAATTGCTTTGTTTTGCAAAAGCTTACCTAAAAAGACTGCATTAGCCAGAATTAGTCAGATTTACTTTTTTTTCCTTCTTTTATTTTAGTATGCCATGTTTTAGTAAGAATGTAGAGGAGCTCCTAATACCAGCAGTATCAGTATAAGAAAGTGAAAGCAGAACATCTGGTTTTAAAATTTAACTTGTCTTTTTTTAATTTTTCTTCTTTAAAAATAATTTCTAACCACTATGTCATAATGGTAGTAATGACTATCTGAATCATCCGAACCTTAAATGTAAATCGAAACAATCAAAATGTGATAAACACACCATCTACATCAATCTTTATCTATGTAACCTTTGTACATCAAGACAAGTTAAAATGCTTCAGAAAGCAAAATCAACAACAGACATCACTACTTATTTCTTGCATTGTAATTATTGACCCTTAAAATTTTGAAGTGAAGTTGGGGTGGGGGGTGAGGAGAGAGAAAGTAAATCACCAGCTTAAAGACACTCCTCTACACCAGATTTTTCACAACTTCAAGAATTACTATATGGGGAAATAATCTGATTAAAAATGCATGAGGAAATATTGTTTTACTACTTACAGTTCAATTTCTACTAGACCTTTCAAGCACCCCTGCTTTACAAAGAGACCAACCTACAAAATAATTATAGAAATAATTATTGCAAAATAACAGTGTATTAAAATGTAATCTTTTACAAAACTACATATTTATATAATAGAGTTGCTGCAATGCGATGTTTTATTAAAAACTTAAAATTAAAAGCTAAAATGTATTTTGGCTGTGTATTAACTAAAAATAAAGGACGACACTATCATCTTCCTTATTGACTAGCAGCATTAGAACTTCCTCCATAGGTTAGCAATTTCTGATCAATTTCAACCTCCAAAACTGAACCAATTATAACCAGCAGATCCACAGAGAAAGAACTCATGACCTTCAGGAACAAATGCAATACAAATGAAAGACATTGGCAAATTACCTGTACTAATAGAACTTCCAAATCTAATAGTATAAAAATATATAAACATGAAAAGCCAATAAAAATACCACCACACAGTGCTGCCATGCAGTCAATTTCCATATATACATTCCCTCAAAACTAAGCTGCAATCACAGAATATGTACAACCATTTAGGTACCCGGATTCAGTGCTGAGAAGATCTACTGCAATATGTTCCATCCAAACAGAATATCCAAGAAGCAAGAAAAAAATTTAAATTGACAATACAAACTTCCTACTATAATGTCAACACGTGATCACTTAGGAGTAAAAAAATAAAATAATCGTAGAACCATCAAAAAAAACCAACTTCCATTTATGTCAAAGATCAGCGGCTCCATGCTTTTAGATAAATTCTCCGACCCTGTAAGGACATGTTATTTCCACAGGTTCTATATACTTTGAAATTCAGTTGGAGTTTCTAAATTTTATTTCTCCTTTAGCTGTTATTTCTGATCAAATGTTTTTTTATGCATTAAGTGATATTTTCCTACCCCACTGTGGGGGCTGAAGACATCTTCACATATAACCTCTGGTCTGCTCTGGTTCCAGTAGGATTCACTTGTTTCCATTTCACAATTCAGCCAAAACAACTAGTTAAAACAAAACCCCTTTGGTTTGCAGGTTATTTTACAATTTGCATGCCTTACTTTTTATAAAAATAAAGCAAATCAAGGAAGACAGTCTTTTTCCCCCCCTCCTATGCTGGAAAAGTCTCTTAATGAAATTCAGTTTAAGCATGAACAATAAAAAAGTTCATAGTTACCTTATCAGCTCTCCCTATGAAAGAAGGTTTTCCACCCAGTCCCAAGCAGATGGCACAAACAATGCTTGACTTCCCTGTTCCATTAGCACCTATGATCATGTTCAGATTGGGTCCTGGATATACTTCACAGGAATCATATGTTCTGGAAAGTACAGCAATTTTTTGAACCTTGTAAACACTATGTCACCTTAAAAAATATTTACTTGATTTAAAACCTTTATGATTATATTAATTATGAGAGAAAATTTTATCAAATCTAGACTCAACCCTGCAATACTACTTTGTAAGAAAATCTCAGAGTGAAAACTAACACTACAATCAAACATCAAGGAATACATTCCTATCAGCCAGAGCATTTACAACTTTCTTCAAAAGAAATTATTAAAAAGAATGAAATCCAGCCACATGACAATTTCTATTGACTTTACTATGACATCCCATTATTTTACAATTAAGAAAAAAGACAGAAAGAAAATTGAGTGAAGTCAAGCCCGTTACATTTAATTCCAGCTGCATGCTGCACCGCAGTCAGAGATTCCCCGTGCCTAACCTCTGCAAGGTACTTGTGCCTTAAGCTCTACAAGAAGCCTGTGGAACGTCCTATTGATAATAACACAGTAGTGTTCTTGAGTTATAAGAACCTAAATCATTAGCCTGTTATTAGTGATTTTTTTTTTTAATTGTATTGGAGATCTTTCATCATGTGCATCAGGTATGCCTACTGGAATAGCAACTACAGGAAGAGACCAAACCCAAACATGTAAATTCAAGACAAACTGTTAATATCGTTATGATAAATAACATTCCACATTCATAACGAACTCCACCGCTGGCTGTTCTGTTCCCACACTGTACCAAATGCAAAGAAAACTGAGACACTAACACCAAAGAAGAAACACAAAGCAGCTAATGGCAACACAATAGCATAACCCACGTAGTCCTGGAAAAGAAGGTGCCTGAACCCTTAATGCCGAGGCTTAAACTACTATGTTTGAAGCTTCATTTGGCATCTATAGCTTGATTCATGAACCACGCTACTCAAAACTGTTTTCGAGGCTGACATGGAGCTATGAGCGTACCAGCCATAAGAAAATGGCCTGAAAATTTCTGCTGGTAACTATAATAGGTCCCAACAAAACGGTGTCCCCACACACAGAAACCGGAGAAAGCACGTGCAAAAGGTAACACCACACTTTATCCTGATGGTTCCCAAGGCCTGTCCCGCTGCCCTACGAACGTCTTGTGCACTCTCCCCTCCACTACTTGACAATCACCTAACTGGGAGGAAAGAAAAGCATGCAGAGGCCGACACAGACAACAGGAGCCACCACCTTCGGGTAGACGGGCCGACACGACCACCCCTGGGGAACGCACCCCCACGGAAGCGATGCTGCACTAAGAACCTACGGGACTCGCAATCTACCCAGCAGACTCTCTCCGCCCTCTAAGCAAGGCACCATCTTCCAGAAAAACAAAGTTTCCCGCCCTCCCCCTTCCAGCCCCGATTCACCTCGGCACCCAAGGCCTTAGCAAGCCCTGTTAACCGAGGGCGCCTCCCCGCTCCATGCGCCACAGCGGAGAATGGCCGCGGCGAGCGCACCCCTGCCTCGCTAGCCCGCTGCTCCAGGTTTGGCCCTCCTGACTTAACGGCCAAGTCCCACCGCCACACCCGCTTTAAAATAGGGTGAGGAAGGAAGCCGAGGCCGCCCAAGCTGGCCACCAACCTCTAAGACGGCAGGGACCTCGGGCAGGAGCGCCCCAGCGCCCGCAGGCGCCCCACAGCCAGCCAGCGGCGGCTGCCGACAACCCAGGACGTGAAAGCGCCCACCGCTCACTCACAGAAAGTTCTCGATGAAGATCCTGACGATGGAGCCCTCGACAAAGTGGGGGCGCGCCTCAGCGTTGCCGAGCCTTATCTTCTGCTTCTTCTGGCTCACCACCGCCATTTTCCCACTTGAGCTCTCCCCGAGCCCCGGCCAAAAGTACGCGCTCTACGCCTCGCTCTTATTAGCCGGAGAGGAAGGGCGGGCAACTGCGGAGCGCCCTCATTGGCTGATAGGGCGGGCTGATGGGGCGAGGCTTTTCATTGGCTCGCAGAGAGTCGCGCGGCTGCCCTTCGGCTGGAGGAGAGCGGGCGGTGAGGGGCGCGGGAGGGAGGCTGTGGTGTCGGTTTCGCTTTCCGACGGGGGCGTGGGAGGCCGCGGCTGTGCCCCCCAGTACTGAGGAGGACGCAGGGCGTAATGCGCAGCCTGAGTGCGTCCCGGCGGGCGGGAGGAATCCCTTCCCGTCTCACGGGCTGCACCTCCCGTGGGTGCTGCGGCGGGAGGACGGCGCCTCCCGGCCGGTGCACCCTGCGGTGGGACGCGCGCGGAGGGAAGGTGCCGGCGCTGTGCCCCTGGCGGCGGTCTGCGCGGGGCTTATCCCTCACAAGAGGGGCGACGGGCACCGGGACCCGCCTCTGGCGTACTTCTTGGAGGTCCGTGCCCGGGGCGGGTTGGGAGGGGATTGGGCAGGCTTCGGGGCCTGCCTCGGCTGTCAGCACCCGCTACCGCCAGCGGCCTTTCCCCGGCGGCTGGGCGGTAACGCGGCGCGAGGGAGCGGTGTTAGCGGCCTTCCCACGAGGCGGCAGCACAGCCGAGCAGTTGGGCGTCCACTGCTTCAGAGGTGGGCACCTTCTACATATCCCCCTTACTTCATGGGGACGAGCCTGGGTTCCATGCCAACGAACTGTTCTTGTGTGCCTATTCTGGCACCTGCCTGGGTTTGCTTAGTTTTTCTTAATTTTTAACAAAACAACGGGGAAAACATTTTTATATGTGTTACTTCAGAGATCAGGAGGTCTGTAAAAGCATAGAAATGTCCTTTGGAAACGGACATCCTTTAGAAAAGATATAAATGTCCTTTAGTAATGATCCTAGAGGAATGCACGTGTGTGAGGTTTTGGTACCTTGACTGCAGGGCAATCACCAGTGTCACTGAGGCTCTCGCAGGTGCCTTACCTTTCCCGCATGCTTTATTTTTTCCTCTTAGACCAAGCATTCCTGTTGGAACACAGGGCCTCATAACTAGCCACAGCTTTTATGAGGGACCAGGAGGCTGATTAAGCGTGCTGAAAAAGACAGATGTAAGAAACAGATTGTGCTTAAGTGGAACCAGGTAAAGGAATCAACACATACCTAGAGTGCTTTGTCTTAGAAAGTTTACAAGGAAAACAACATTTTTTCCGATATGAACCAGCTACTTGGCATGCAGAGGCTTTGCAAGGCCACCTGTACCTAAGCAACTGTATCTATAATACCCTGAAAAGACCAAAATTGCCATGGTAAACACATCAATACAGCATCTTTGGGTAAGGATGTAGCAGAATTGGGACCAATGTGGAAAAAGTAATTTGTTAGGTTGCTTTTTTGAGAGGAATTCAGGTAGATAAGGGGAGATACAAGGGCAGTGAAAAGGTTGTTCCAGGTACATGGGGGAAGAATGATTAAGCTCTGTTAAAAAATGAAGGGGACTTCTGCTCCAGCAGTAAGAGTGCAGATGCCCACAGACAGTAGTGAAGCTGATCTGCAAGTCCAAGCCCACCAGGACATTAGACAGCCACTTTGGATAACCCACTGAACTCTCCACCAGGTGCATGTCCAGAAGTCTTGGTGTAGAAGAATAAAGAAACATAGAAATGCACCCTTGTACTGTTGGGGTGTGTGGGTGTGGGTGTGTGTGCAAGGGTCAGGATAATAAGATTGAAAGTATGTAATTCAAAAGATTTGTGATAATAGCTGTGTAATAGAGTGTGAAATTGTATCACTGTATATTAGTAACACGGGTGTGTCTGTTCATTAATTAAATTATTAATTGATTTATTAGTTGAGAATGTGTTATGTAAGTAATAAAAATTGTATTCTCCTAAATCAGTTGTTTCTCAAGCTTGCAGACCAAAAGGGTAGCACTGGAGTAATTAGCTAGAAGTGACTTCCAGCCAAAAGAGGAGGTGGTGGTGGATTAAGGAACCATTTCAACATATTTCCAATAGAGATTGCTGAAGAGGTATGGTTTTCCCAGAATTTGTCAGGGAGCATTTTCCAGGATCTGGTAAGTATGGATGCTGGTAAGAGCTAGAAAAAGGAGATTGTGAAGGCTGCAAAGTAGGCGCTACTTGGACTAAGATGAGTTCTTGAAAAAAGAGAGGGAGGATGTAAAAGCTAATACAGAATGTAAGAGCAGGAAGATGTAACACAGTACTTAGCAGTGATCAAAGGAACACAGCCAAATATGTAGTTGGCCAAGAAAGAGACCAAAATGCTACTGTTCAGAAAAAACGTATGCAGGTGGGAAAAATGGAAAGGTGCAGGAGGTAGACAGGAGAACAACAGAGAAAGGATGGGAAGAAAATAGCCAAGAATATAGATCCAAGTAATGTAAAGGAGTGTTGAAAGTTAAGCAACTAAGAAACTTTAAATCACAAATTAAAATGCTTTTCCAATGGAAATGGTAAAATTAAGTAAATTTGACATAATGACATCCAGCATTTTGTTTGAGGTATGATGAGAATGGTGTTTTCTCTTTTTCAAAATGTGAGGGTAGAACCTTTTAACTGTGTGTCATGTTGCAGGAAAAGCGTGCTTTCTTCAGCCTTACGCAACGGCCCTTTCGGAGCAGTGGGCCTCTTGTGTGTGGACTTGTCACACTTGTGTGCTGTGTTCCAGTCCAGGTAGGTAAAATGCCAGTTCTCTTAGTGCTCAGTTTGAGCTGCCTTAGTGAAGCATCATGACTGTAAAATTAGATTTATGTTGGGTTTATTTTGATGTGACGCACTAGTTAGCCAGAATATTTTCATTTACATTAGTGTAAATAGAACAACAGTGATAAAATTTTATGTTGTTATTTTGGTTTTCCATTGGTGTAACTGAGATCTGAATTTGGCCCTCTGTGTGGATATTAATGGGGATAATGACAAAATGTCAACTTAGTGGAAGACATTTAAAGGATAAAAAGAGTATTGAACAAGAGGGCAATAAAAGGGCTGTTCCTCTGATATCAGGACATGTTCAGTTCCACTCCAGCACAAAGCTACATTTAGAGCAATCAAATACAAGGCTGTTAGTGTTTGGGGAGTTATAGCTGCTCTTGAAGGTTTCTTTCTCCTTTCCATTTTATGGACTGTGCCACAACTGGGATCAAAGCAATTACTTGTAGATTCTCCAGTAGCTTTTGAAGAAGTTTTCAGACAGTAAACAGGCCTTGTATAGCAAGTCTCAGAACTGTTCTTTGCCCTCTGTTGTCCCTGTACAGCTACTACAGCAGTGGGAAAGGAACAAATAGTAAAAAAAATATGGTTCCAGGTCAGAAATTAATTGCATGGAGAGTTTCCTATTTGGACAGAGCTGATGGAATGGTTTTTATGTCATGATAAAACTGAAGTTTGCCAGTGGCGAATGCATCTTCCCTAGTTTTCAGATGTGCTGTGGCATTCTTTCACTAGTCTGTGAATTTCCTATTCTATAAACCCATATCCAGCAGGCACTGAAGTAATTTAAAGCCACCTTTCAAATTTTCCCTCTGTTCCTTAATTTCTGCAGCAGAAATGGGTGGAATGGTGCTGTTGTTCCCTACTGAAGGAAGAACTTAGACTTTTCTTTTTGCAGTCAGGACAATGTTTCACACCGTATGGATAAATAGTACCCTCAATGGTACCAACACAATCGTTGTACCAGTGAGGTCCCTAGAGAGCACTCAGTGGAGAGCAGGATAGGGTACTTTGCTTATGTTCTTATTCATATCAGACTAAATCTGATCACTTTGATGGAGCGAAGCAGAGTTGCATACATTGTTAGAAAGAGGAATCCAGTAGTTACACCTCATGCTTCATTTCATTTACAGAAAAGTCCCAGCAGAAGTATGGAGAACCATCAAGCCTGATTATTTTAACCACTTAATTTTCACTTGTTTTCTCCTTAGATAATTAGATCTGAATGTTGATACCAAAGCATACGCTTTACAGAACAACTGTAAAACTGTTTTGACTCCTAGGGAACTGTCCATTGTTCCTGGCTGCTGTTGTTTTCAGAATAATAGCAAGAGCAGTGTGTTCATAACCAGCTGTTGACGGGGACTGTAGGTAGCTAGGATAGGCAGTTAAGATGTCAATACCTTTTGGCTCTTCCTCAATCTGTAGAAAATAGTAAACTGCTTAAATCTCTGTGGTCTTATAAACACATTAATACTGAATGTATTTAATTGAACTATCTCTTCAATTGTTTGTGTCTCCAAAATGAAAACTTAGTAAAGATGCAAGGGGCTAGATTGTCCTAGGTGCTGTTGATCCTTATAGGTTGTTTAGGGAAAATGTATACTTTGTTCTGAAAGAAGCAAAGGGTATTTCCACTTTTCAAGGCTCACATCTTGCAGCAACATATTGAATGTGGTGGCTGTAAGAATAATTTCTGTGGCTCAATACAGGAACTTCTGCAGCAGATCAGATTGCTTTCTGTCAGGTGTCTTAGGTGACGTGACTCACATATTTCATTCTCTTCATATTCCAAGTATTGAATTCAGGCTATTATATTAGGTTCAGTTGTTTCTTGTTACACCAATAACTATAGAGTCTAAAGCAGAGCAATAAGATTATTTTCAAAGTTAATTTTATTAGGAAGTTACAATAATTTCAGAACAAAACCTTACACACAAACATATAAATCTTAAGAATTAGTATGTTGTGTGAATTCAGTTTCCTATTAATATAAATGCAAGGCATCTTGGTTGGGTAAAGTGTACATTCTCTGTGACTGTACAAAGTGATTTATTTAAAAATGCACAAGACACATAGGCAAGGGTTTCATTTCATATAGTTCAAAATGTCAGCAGCTTACACTGTATTATACTGGAACACTAAAAGTGAGTTTGTTATTGGCAAGGACAACAAATATACTTGTTATAGTAAAAGAATACAAAACCACAACAAATTGCCAGCAGAGTGTTAAGTTTCCCAGAGAGATTTGTCATCATGAATAATTGCACTTAACCTGTAGGCTGTTACAAGTAGCTAATACTATTTTCGTTATTATTTCAAAATATTCATAATATCCTTAACAAAAACCCATTGTATACCCAACACAAAACATTCACTGAATGCAGATTTAAGATAACACAATATTGGATTGCAATTGTGCACCTTTACTTTCTTCTTTTTACCTACATACCAGAAAGGTTGTTTTTTTTCTAAAAAAAAAAAGCCATTAAAATGAATGATCTGTGCAAAATGGGTAGCCTTTATATAATAACTGATATCTCATGCAAACAACCAAAAAAAAAAAAAAGTCTAAGAAGCCCTGAGTTAATAACTTCATTGCAAAGGCGAGGAACTTGACTGCTCTGAGTTCTTCCTATACATTGGTGTATATTCAAACCAGTCCGGTATTTACTTAAAACATATTTTAAAATAGGCTGTTTGTGGAGTTTTTCACATACAAATCTTCTATGCCCTTCATTCCTTTCAGCAGACTGTATTTAGTACTCAATTTCATTTAAGTTGTCAGGATAGCCTGATGAGAATTGAATTTCTTCCACTTCTAGAATAGAAAGAAGGGGGGAATACTGTAATTATTTGTATATTTACCATACATAAGAATGCATAGAATGTAATACCATGCTGGATGTAGATGGGGCTGCCATATGTTTTTTAAAAAGTGTTAGAGCATCTTTACTAGTCCAGATTCTGACAGTGGTCTCACATCTTACTAGAAAACAAAAACTCTGCACTAACCAGCAGCATGACAGTTCAGACCATTCAGTGGGAATTCAAGGGAAGAATTACCACCTGTCTGCTAGGTGTCTCCTAAGAGGAAAAGAAATATGTTTAAACATACCTAAACAGGGTCCTGCCTGGAACAGAATATCATCAATAGCAGTGTCACTTCTCATTGACACACCACGGATCGCCTCAAAAATAATCTGTAAAGGTAAGGCACAGCTTTTCATGAATCCCACAGGAGGAAACTACTTATTAAAAAAAAAAAAAAATAATACCCATGCAGTCTGTTCAAGGATCTAGTGTCTCCTGAAAACCTGCTTCTTAGAAAGAAACTTCTGTGCACCATCACTGGACTGATTGCCCTGGGCAGAGAATTTGGGTGTGTGCAATGCCAAAGGATGCAAATTTGTTTTCACAATTCGTTAAGAAATCAATGTGTGTTACACACCACTGATAGATTATCTCTAGTAATGTGGCATTGCTGCCTTGCTTTTCAGCCCAAATGTATCACTGTGTTGCCCATACGCAAGCAAGACCTGAGGGGGCAAAAAAAGCATTACAATATCATGTGGTCTTACTGATGAAGCTAAACTTGCTTTTTAGTAGAAGTTTGTGGTTTGTTTGTGATTTGTTTTTGGTGTTTTTTTTTTTTTTTTTTTCTTTTCCTAACTGATTTCTAGGCTTTTAAGGCAATGTGATTAAGAAAACCCACACAACATCTTTGGTTAGTGATCAGTGCAGTTTTGTGCCCAGTGCTGTTTCAATAGCAGTTTAAGGTTCCTCTTTAACAGAGAAACTGAAGCAGGCTTTGCCTCTGGCAATAGTGAAACGGTGGCGCTGTTGAAACCAAAGGCAGAGCTGTAGCTTTGCATCATCCCTTGCCTTTGCCACCTCAGAAGACCATCCTGCAAGAAGCAGCCATTTTATCACAGCTTAGTGGTTATGTCAAATCTAGACTGGGCTTTAGACAGCTGAAAGAAAAGCAACTGCACAAGTGAGCTAATTAAAAAAATATCACTATTGACAAGAAATGATGGGGAAACAGCATTTAAATACTTGTAAAAAATAATTTTGAATTAATGAACTATTTTCATACTTGCATGTCTTTAACAATTCCCTCCCTACTTTCATCTGTAAAAAACTACACGTTACTTCAGCTTGTTCAGGTATCCATTCAATCCTATCTACATCTTAATATTATTTAGAAAAAAAACCCCAACAAACAAACCAAAACCAGCACATTGTTCAGTTCTGTATTCCTTTTTGACTGCTTTTTGTTTGTTTCTTCTTACCTGGTAGTTTCTATCACTTTCATACTCTATCAGTCCCCTCAGCCATGAGATGCTTTGTTCCCCCGTCCTCCTCCACAAAGGAATCTCTTCATCATCACCTTCTTTTCTGAGATAAACACTTAATAATCCAGTCCCAGCTCCATACATGTGATAGAAAAATGTTAAGCACTGTTTCCCAGAGGTTCCTCTTAGTGATCTTGAAACTAGGTATGCTCTCTGTCCATAGACCATGTTGGATGCCTCTATATACATGTAGTATCCTTAAAAAGATACACAAGCTAATATTAGCAAAGTAGAATACATTCTATCAGTATGTTCATTGCACTCAACATACTCATATAAAAAAACTATGAAACAATTTTGATGAAGATTTTTATGCTGTAGACTTACATTTGGGAACGGTAATATTTGTGATACTGTAATAATCGTGCAGTGTAATAATGGTAATATCTGTGAATGCTAATCTAAGAACACTTAAAAATTTGTTTATATCTGACGAAATAACAGCAACAGAAAGGAACACAAATAAGAAAAAATCATAGCTGTTCTTAAATCAGGAATGCACTCTGACAGTGGAATTCAGAGGCAGCTGTGTGTCCGTCCTAGGATACAGTTTAGGCAATGGTTGGAGCTGATGCTATTAACAAAGCAAATTAATTGAAATACCTCTTATATCACATATGACATCAATAATATTTTTCTTTCTGTAATAAAGATGTGAAGACACAAGTGAGGAAAACTAGACTCTCTAGAATCCATGAAAGATTGTCATGAACTCTGATCTGTGGAAAAATTAGTCATTAATTGGTGGCAGGCAAATTAATACCCTCCCCTCCCCCCACCTCAATCCATCATTTGGTTATTTCCAGTTGGGGCAAACTCAGGTGTGTCGGAAAACAGGAATATCCCCAAGTCGCATCCGCTGAATACAGCAGCTGTTCTGTATCTGGAGATGCACACTCCACCAGCATGCAGTGAACTCAGATTTTGCAGCAGCACCTCATGCAGTCCTACTGCTCCCTTTTTGTGGTGTTGGAGAAAACAAGCTGCCCTGCCTCCACCAGCTTGTTTGTGAGATTTCCCTTGGGGAGAGGGGATTCCTAAGGATCAGTAAGGCAGAAGAAAGGCTGAGAGCAGCAAGAACAGCCAGCCAGTGGATGCTCAGGGTGTCTCTCATGATTCAGAAGTCCTATTGCCTACACAAACCCCTGCTGAAGACATCCCCTCTAACCTAGGTTGTAGTTAGGTGGTGAGCAGCAGTAGAGAGAAACGGGGAAAAGGAACATTATCTAAAGCTGTAGGTCTGTAAAGAAAAGATAATTTTGTACAGTGTTTTGGAGAACTCTCAAGGCTATTTATATCAAACCTAGTGCAAGCCATTGCAAGGATTTTGATGTTCATTGTGCTTAAAAGTTCCTTGAGTTAAAAATCAAAACCTACAAGTACCTACTATAGTATAATAAAATAATTTGCCTTTAGTTCTAAGGCCTGAATCGTATTATGAACTTGTTGGAAAGACTAGATCAGCTCTTGGTTTTGTGAATCCAGATCCAAGTATTTCTCAGCACATCTTGCTGCAAAGACTTGTGCGAAATAAGGCATAAATGTTGTCACAGGCCAGGATTAAAGATTGTTTTGCTTCACCAGTTCTAAAGTTGAGCTATCAGCGTCAATTCTCAGACTACTTGGGGATCTACATAAACTGAAAATAGGTCTAAAGGCAGTTTCTACCTTGGAAATCAAGAAAATTGTGCTATCAACCCATCCTTTCCCTTAAGCAAGTAACTCTTAAGTGTTGCTCTACTATAAGGAGAAGGTTATTGTCCTTGGAAACACAAGAGCTGATATATAGTGTATTTGAAAGAGGAAGGATAAAATATATTTATCATTTAATCCTTTTATGGAATTGAGTTTGATTAGCTACCAAAACAAGGAGCAACTTTAATGCAATGTAGTAATTTTAGATTGTATTTTATAGAAAAAGAAAGGTATGCCAAACAATACAGAGGTGGCCTACAGATGCCTCTCCAACAGTCTCGGCCACTTTGCAAAATAAAAATTGTCAAATTACCTTTAAAAACCATTAGGAAAAATTCTCACTTATTTAACAGCTGGTGATCACATGTCTAGTTGATGCAGCAGAACTGGACAGCAGCAATTACACACAGTATGTCATTTAATTCACTCTAATGTCATCTAATTTTTAAATGGAAAAGGCACACAAATTTCAATATTCCCTTTTGAAAGTCATTCCACAGTACAAAGATATCATTATTGGGAAAATGTTCTTGATTTGTGGATAGCCTACATTTTCCACTTAACTTAGCCAACAGATCTGGTCAGAATATGGTCAGATTTATAGGTAATGTTTCTTGGTTTTGTTTCATAATACATAAGAGAAGTTTTAAGCTTTAAAACTCACTTATCTCTGAAGGCTATTCAAATTTCTACACAGAAACAGTACTATTTAGAATTAGCAATGGAAGAACATAATTTCTTGGTGATCTGAAATTTCAAGCCGAAGAGCAATACTCCCATCTGCACTCTCAATTCCACATGCAGGATTTTGGCTGTACAGTCCCACACGCCATGAGTTTACATCTCTCTAGTCAATTTCCATACCTTGCTCAGGAGGCAGCTATTACAGAAATTTTACCAGGAGATAGGAAAGGGAGATTTTGCTGAATATGCACGAAGCCTATCTTTATAGATAAAGAGATCAGAAACAAGGCAAAACATTTGTTATTTTATTAACTAGAAACATTTGTTATTTTATTAACTAGAAACAAAGCTGTTTTCCAGAGTAACTTGAATTACAAGCTTGCATAGAGCAAGACCTCACATGCACAGTTCAAATAACTGTATTTGACAATATTTAACGTGGTTTACACTCAGTCACAGTTGACAGAATAATTATAGCTTTTCGTGAGCCTTTTGAGCAGGCCAACTGCCCTTGTAATCCAGTTAAAATTTTTAACAGACTGGAGAGATGGCTGCTGTGCGTAAGCCAGCCTGTCTGCAACTGACTGTGTAATTTGTCGAATGAAGCTAGCCACTGTGAAGGAGGGCAAACCCAAAGGCCTCAAAAGCCTTTTTAAAGCTATGTATCAAACCTTAAGGCAGTTTCATCCATTGTACTTGGGAGTTGCTACTGAGATCCTCTCCTGCAGGAACACCAGCAGCCAGTGCAGTGACGCAGTTCGTCATTTTCAGAAGCCACCAACCAGGTACTGCCCCCCATGTGGGGGCAATTCTGATGCAGTTTTCTGTGTGTTTGCTCATGCTAATGGGGGTCCCGCTTGTCTAAATACTTTAAATTACACAACTGGGGTTATGGAGTGGATTTTCAAGGGAAAAGGTCCGTGGTACCTCTTTTAGTATCTATGTTTTCTTCTAAGTTTGAACAGGAAGGTGTTCATGCTGAAGAGATCCCAACCACTTGTTTGCCTTTTAGTTTCAGGGAATAGTTACATAAGCTAGGGGTTTGGGAGAAGGCTTTTCTGTAGAGAGTCATCCTGTCCTTTTTTCTCCTAAAGGAAAGGGTTACTTTAGGAAATCAAAGACCCAATTGCCCACTTGCTCTGCAGGCAATTCAGATTAAACATCACGTTCTCAAAATCATCTGTAGATCCCTAAGAAACATTTTTACTTCATTTGTAAAAACTTCCTCAGTGTTCTAGGTTATAATTTCAAAGGTTTTTTGATTGACTATCTATCTCTGTTCTGGAAGTTCAATGTGGAGCTTAACTCACCTACCCCAGTAGTGTGATCTCCTTTTGGTCCAGTGTATGATGTGGGAGTTGGACCCCTCCACCTGTGCCAGCTCCCACGACCTCTCCTCTTCTGGGTAAACACACACTCATCTTTTTCAAAAGTACACTCTCCAGGATTGGGCAGCAATAGATCTGTAAGGAAAGGACATTGCCTAAAACTGCAAATGTATTAGACAGATACATGGAGGGATTACACAACTAATGTATGGCATTCACTCACCTGCTGAAATCACTTATACCTACCTAGCGATACTCAAGAGTAGTCACAAGCTTATAGAACGTAGCTTCGAACCGATGTGTGAAATTTAATTTCATTTTCTTCACAGCTTTGAGAAAGTCTGTGCCCTAGTCTGGCTCACTAACATGTAACAGTATTCTTTTAAAAATCTTGTACAGTTTATTATCTCATCATTGCTCTTAATCCGCATTAGGCTTTACCAATGTAATTTTCTTCACTGCTGTGGCACCCCAATCAGTGTAATGAGCTTCAGCATGTATAAATGCATACTAAATGTGTCTTGTCAAAGAATGGAGTTTCTGTGATCTGAAATCAAACACCACATTTAGCTCTCAAATGTTCCCTTGGCACAAGATTCTAATACCAAATACACCAGACCACAGAGCTGCAATTACTAGAGTATTTTCATTATTTAAATTCTATTAGATGATGAAGAAGGGAAAGATGACAATTCAGGTGCTTTCCAGGAAGCTTCTGTCAGCTTTTCTGCTATAATCTGTTCAGGAGCAGACACTCTGAGCTGCTTTTACTTTCTGAAAGGGAGGAAGATTTGGTGCCTCACATACTCTGGGGCATTTTTCAGGCATTTTTTTTGCTGCCATCAGTGGCAAGTCCCAGTATGACTATACACCCAAGTATCAGTTCTGCACCTTTGGTTCCTTTTCAAATTACTTAGGAACTACAGAAAGGCAATACAGACAAATGTTGGAAATACTTTAGAAAAATAGCATCTTCTTTTATACAGGTGACATCTTTCTGTTCTTTAGCAGTTAGCTGCCTGAATGCATGAAATCCAATCAAAAGAGGTCATTAAAAAGTTATTATTACATGGGAATATAAATGGCATGGTAGATCAGCCTCATCACCATTTCAAAGGCATGGCTTTATTCTGAAGAAAAATGGGATTATAGATTGGGCCTGTCTCATAAGAATAGTTTCCAAATTAGGACACAATGGTTGCATTGTCAAACCTCAAAAAGCCCCAGAAAAGGGAGTTTGGGCAAGTTTAGGGAGATTAGCCTGTGCATGTCAGAGGGTAAATTGTGGCTCAAAAACATTCAGTTTGTCCCCACCACAGGAGGCAGAGTTAGGCTCCTTTGTTCTCATTAGAGAGCTGCAGCTCAGATAAGGGACTGCGTCTTAGCCTTGCACAACTGTACTTCTGGACTAAAAAGAATAATGCTGTGTTTTGAAAAGATTGCTTTGGGGTCCATTCCTGGTTCCCTAAAAGCCATTTGAAAACTACTTTCTCCTTAGTTGGACTATCATTTTTTTTAAAAATTGTAATGCCCCCGAAAGAATGCCCACTTATGTACAACTGCACTGGAGTCAGTGAAGTTAATTAGGAGTTAGCTGGTACCCCTGTGAACAAAAACCGGTCCTTACTGTATGTATGCTACTGCAAAAATGGGATTTATGCAGTACTTACTGTAAAAAGAAAAGAAACCACAGTGGGATGAAGGCAGCTATAGAATAGGCTTAGAAAACGAAGGTATGCAATGAACTCTTACTAAAAAAAACTCTTACAACAAATATACATGGTCTTACCAGCAGCCTGGCAGCTTCCCAGGCTCAATGATACATCATCCAATGCCACAAGTCCACAGTCCCAGAAGCTTTTACACCAGCTGACAAAGACAACCTGCAATACATGAAGGGAATTTCAGGTATCTAATAAAAGCTGGCACTGTTAAGAGTCTGAAATTTTAGATCTTTCCAAAAGCACTAACAATTTTGACACTTACAGAACAGAAATGATGAATCCGCTTTGTTTTGGCACATACTAATACTGCCAATAACTGAAATTTCAAATCCGGTGGGGTTTAGACGTACGTTTTCATTCAATAGAAAGTGCTTTCTCACTTTTACAGGCAAACAATGTGTCTCTGTATGTAGTTTCCATTTTAGTAGCAGAGTGCATTTTTTTAGTGTATAAGAAAAGATGACTTACTGAAGTTGTTGTGGTTCCCTGCCCCCCCCAAAAAAAACCAGTAACAGTTTAAATGTCCTCAGCTATCTTACCCTTAAACCCAGGAGGGTTTATCCATGGAAAAATACATTTGAAAGAGTAATGCAGAGTGATGGCCAACAGAAATAGCTGTGGCAAAAAACAAAGAACAACAGAGATGAGATGAAATTGCTGCATAAAATGTGATTATTCAGAAATGACACAAGGTCATGGTATCATTGAGCAGGAGGCTGGAAATGCTAAGCATCATTCACAATGTTAATCTGGGTTTGTGAAGGTTAAGAATAGCGTCCAAGATGTTTTATTTGACTACACATTAATTCTGCCATGGAAAATACAAGCCACTCATGAGATGACAAAATAAAATGTAAAGAAACTGAGATTTCCACCTGCCTTTCTCCCAAGGTTGATGCAGAACTGTTCAAATTATAGAAGACACAATAAAGTTTATTTTGTAAAAATACTGCTGGCAGTTTTCTTTGCGTAACTACTGCAAACCATCAGTCTGACCACTGGGATTATGACCATAATTTGGGAGGAGCTTTTCAAAACAATTCCTTTGTGATGAGGTCTCAGCTAGTGACTAGAGACAGATGAGTGTCACTTCTAACAGTTTAATATTCTGGAACAACCGTAAACACCTCAGTTACATATTTTAGGTTAAATGCTGACTGACAATTTCATGAGGATACAAAAAGGTTGTTAAAAGTCCTTCATGCATTATTTAGTATGTCCTCTTTTAAGAGGCTCGGTAACACCTTCAATATGGTCATTATACCAGATTTTGCTAGATTGCTTTGCTATGTAGTATTTATTTACCCATCTGCTTATAAAACAGCCTGGGACATAATTACAGTTAAACTTTTGAAGCACGTATGGGTTACGCTGCCCAGGATGGAGCAATTTTCAAAACCATTTTCCATTCAGTGCTACAAATCCTGGTAACAATGATAATCTGTCTTGTAAACTTTTACAGGTGTGGACTTGAGGAGTCCCCATACAGTATGCACAACTGCTCAGTGTATAGTGGCCTAAAAATGGCACTTTTGTTTTGTTTTGTTCCTGTAGAGCTACTGTCTCAGCCTTAAGATTTAAAAAGACAAAAATTGTTTCCTGTTTTTTAAGTTCATTCTCAGGAAACAGCCACAATCTATGAAAAATGGTAGCATCTCCTGGAATAAAGCATACAATAAATACTGACGTTGGGTGGACGTCATTCACCAGACTTTTAATAAATGCATTCTGGTGAACATTTGTAATAAACTAAAGACATATTATAGTCCTAAACCCAAGAATCTTAAGAAAACCACACATGAAAGGGTGAGGTCACTCCTCGTTTGTGAAACAACATTTCCACACTGTGGAATCGTATTTTAAGTGATGTTTTCCTATTGACATCACTGGGAGCAAGATCAAGTTCTTTATTCTTAAATTGCAATAATTTGTTCCATACAAGGTATGTAATTACCCACTGGATCCTGCAGAAAGCCCTCCATTTCAAAAGCATCACAACAGTAACTGTTGGTCTCTCAAAGGCCACTGAACCCATAGGCTTTGCACAGTCAAAGGACTGATCTGTTTCAGGGACACTTGTAAACTTGTTCAGCTTTGTCATCTTTTTGTAGCTTTAGCATTACTAATTCTCGACTTGCCATTTGTGGTGCTGAGTGACATGCTGCCATGAGCAGACTGTATATTTGCACGGGGGTGCAGTGGGGGAGCTTGTGCTTGGGAATGTGGAGTTTCCAGTATTAGCTATAGCAATTGTACTGAAATTGGTCATAGCCCTCTCAGCTTATTTTGTTGTAATGTTCTTGATTTAGTTTTAAGCAGCGGGGCAGAAGATATTTTTACTCACAAGTCAAACTTACTTACTTTTCTTTTATCCTAAATTTCCTCTTTCATCTTAAAGGGACATCTTTCACTGTTCGAACTTCACTGACCAAGATTGTGTCAATCTGGATTTATTCAACTACTCATTTTCACCCTACATTAGGTCTCCAAATCCTTTCTACAGTCTAGATAGGACAAATCTCAAGATGCTCTACATTTGTTCTTGTTTTGAATTAAAATATTTCCTAGGTCAGTTCTTCCAGAAGAGATTTTTATGACGTTATCTCAGGCCTTGGAGAAGATAATAGGGGGATCTTTGTGCTCAACTCACACTTCATAAAACATGACAGATGAACAACAAACTAGTTGTTTCAGACTAGGTAACAAAATCTTTCTGGACTTGCATGCTATCTTAGAGGCTAAATTAAAAACATTATCAAATGCAGGCAGTTGTTGCCTGTGTTACTGAAAAATAAAACATGTTTTCTTCTCATGTCTCTTTTTTTTTTTCCAGTAACAGGACACAGCCACGGCATTAGTTCCCTTCCGAATCACTGCCCCGATTTCTGGAAGCTGGTTTATTTATTTTCTGGTGGTTAATCAATGTTCCTGGCCTGCAGCCTCGAAAGTATCAATAACCAGTTCTCAGCATTCATCCGGTATGTCCGTGATGAGCAACACCAGATGAGAACAGCTGGTAGAGCAAGAAAAAAAAGTTTCACTTCTTTCATGACACGTTGTTGGGTTGTGCTGCAGACACTGTGTGAGGTAGAAGGGACTTCTCATCCTTAGCACTCTGCATCTCTACAAGTAGATGCAAATTAAAACTTACGCGTATTAAGTTTACCTGCTTTTGGAGGAGAAGAAAGTAGAACGTGCAGTAGGGTACCTCCAGTGTAATGATGGACTAATGGGGAAGCTTGTAAAACAAGGTTCAGAGGGAGCTGGACTGAGAACAGGAGAAAAGAAGATGCCCCCAGACCCCTATGATTTCTGTGTATTTTCTTCGCTACTTGTTTATCCCAGAAAGTATAGCTCTTGCTTAATTAGACAGCCAGACCAGCCAAAACAAAGGAAAAACTGAGACAGCAGCCGAATCTGGTGACTTAAAAGCAAGCTATGTCTCTGTAGTGAATTTACCTGATTCCACCCTTGTGAATATTCTTAGGTTTAAACTATATACTGTGTATCGGTGTAGAAACAAAACTCAGTCTGTCACTTAGACACATATTTATGTTCAATTTCTTAAAGGAGAAAGGCAGTTATAGTGGAGGCTGAGGTGGGGTTTTGTAAGAAGCAACTGTTGTAACTTCCATACAGTGACACAAAACTCAGTATTACAAATACAAAATCCAAAAATAATCTGAGCACCAGAAACAGAAGTGTGGCATGACACAAAGCAGCGGTCAAGATGTTTTCACAAAACAGGGAGCCTGACTTTTTGGTACACAGCTGTATAAGCACGTAAGCCAGGGAACCTTCACCAGCACAGGGAACGGGAGAACAATTCTGATAGTTCCAGGGCGGTTCAATACAAATATTTTCAGTGTAGCCCAAATTACTTATAACTACCTTAATTCAACTAGATTTTAAATGCCTTGGTTTTGTTTGGCTTAAACAGTTAGAAATGCAAGGCAAAAATGCAAGTAAGCTATTAAGCCAAAATTAATATGTGTGCAAGCTTCTGTCACTTGCCAGGCAAGTTCAATTTCTTTCCATGTAAATACAATGAGCTTCTGCAGGAAAAATAATGAATTATGACAGCTTCTACAGAAATAATTGGATAAGACTAGTAGTAAACTTGTGACAATTGGAACAAATATTTTTTAAAATCTTTCCTGTCCCAGGGCAGATGGGTTGCAGAAACAAACAATGAAAGAGAAAAGCTAATAGAATAACCTAGGGCCACAGGCTGTTAGTGCTACAGCTACATTCACTGGATTGCACTGTCTAGGAGAGAATACTGGCTGCACAGAAATGTATACAGGACACCAATATCCTCAGCTGTCCTTCAGGGTCCTCCTAGATCTCCAGAAATCCGCTACTATGGTTCTATCCTCTTTTCAAAGTGAAACAGTTTCTTTGGCTCTCTTTGTAAGAGGGAAGGGTTATTGCCTTTAGACTGAGGGGTCTTGTCAGGTCATGTGGCATTGTAATATCACAGCATTAAGTACCCAGAACAAAAACTGAGCAAAAAAAGGAAGTGTCAGTTAATTAACACAGATATCAAAAGGAGGTGTGTAATAGTTCATGCAATGTATCTCCTTGCTTAGCTACTGTGAAAATGCAGGCCACCCAGGTAATGCTTACTAACCTGAAAAATTTTTACAGTTTCCAGTATGTTGTTTCCATAACTGTATATCAAACACCACAGACAGTGGGGTTCACATTTTGCAATATTAATCCTACTATTCACAGACCCTAACGTTCTTATTTTAAAAAGGTATTTCCAGTGACTGTTCTTAAAGAAGTTTCTTTGTTTTAGGGGTGAGAGAAGTAAGGACAGAAGGGCCGTACCACAAAACTGCAGCTTCTTTCAGCCTCTTTGGGTTGCATACCTTACTGTGGGAAGACTGATCAAGGGTTGGTCAGAACAGTACCAAGAAGCTCCTTCCTTTATTTGGCACAAGTGAGAGTTTTTCAGAGGAGGAGACAGAACTAGGATGTCTTCCCTTCTCCGCTTGGTACCTGCCTGGAGAACTGTGTCCTTTATACTATTGACTCTGTCATAGGGATCTACGACTTCATCATATACGCGAGATTGCTTTAGTCATTTACCCATGACTTAGGTGGACAAGCAGGAGACACAAATTTTGCAGCAGCAAAAAGGAATGCTAGAATAACTTAATAGTGAGCATCATCACAGTGATGATGTGAGAACAAAGGTCCAAAGACCCTCGTATCAAGCCCTAGGAAGGCAGAGGGATGCTAACGGATGTTTAGGGGAAACAGTACAAGAAACAAAACAACCATAAAGCTGTTCATGCCATTGCATTACGTTCAGCTCCCAGGGAGTTTAAGAAATTGCTGAACTGGAGGTCACACCTGTACCACTATGTTTATGGTCACAGTGAGGTCTATTTTCTGTGAATTTGCCTAATCTCTTTTTAAATGCATGTATACTATTGGCCTCCATAGCATCCTGCAGTAAAGGATTTCAGCATTTAGTCATTCCTGAAAAAGTGTTCCCTTTTGTGTTTTTTTTAAAACATGTAAATACTGAAGTTCCACACTCAGTCACTTGATTTTGCTTTCTCACAACTGCAACTAAGCTTAGTAAGGGCAGGAAAAAAAAACATTAGAAAGGAAGAAAAGTTGACAGCAGGAATGAAAACCTAAGCAATGCTGCCACAACCACTCTGGTGGAAGTAGAGTGGACTGTTATGATGCCAGCAACCTTTCTGAGGATTTGTTTTTGAACTCTAGGGAGGTATTCAAGCACTACAGCGCTAGGTAACATTGCAAAAACTTGCATGAATGGAAAAACACGATAAGTTTGCTTTTCAAAACCTGAGGTTCAGAATGGTGAACTAAATATAGCAGAAATGAACAGAACTGATGTAAGTAGATGCACTCAGACCTTCATTTTAACTTTGTTGGGAAGTTGCATAAAAGAAGTATATGTCCATGGTGGCATATATACACACACACACACAATATTAAAATGCAGATTCTAGCTCCACAGTGCACGTGAGCATCTCCAGTTTACATATGCCATATGTGAACTTTTCTTTCAGTTAGCTCTCACATCTTCCTAACATATATTGGTGTGGAAGATCAGTTTCAGCACGTTCAATCAGATCAAAAGCATCTACATATTTCAGACTCAGATTTTTATATAGCCCCTTAAGAGGCTTATACAACAAAGCATGACTTTATTTTAAAAAGTGTTAGGAGGTATTTTATTATTCCTTCTCACATTTATTCCCTAGGATCTAGAGAGTACAAAACCAATACTGTATATGCCTAGGATCACAGGTACTTACACTAAATAAAAGAGAGAGTGCCTCAAGTACAGATTAGGAAATCAGGATTTAAAATTTCCCACCTTCTTGCTAGCATTATATTGCATACGTATTTGCAGTATGTACACACAAATAGATACTGATATATACAGACACACACATACATATACACACATATATATGTACACAAACATTTATGACTTGCTTATCTGGATCATACTCAGCCTTTTCAACGTGGTGTTTCCAAAGTGTCATATTAAAGCCTGTTGGCCAGCTTCACATTTCCTGCTCACTGAACTCAAGCCAACAATCTGTGCCAGACTGCAGTTAGCTAATTCAAAAACAACTTGCAAAAACCATTACACAAACCAAGAGATGAACATCTGGGTCTTTTTGTTGTCCTGATACAAATAAATATGTTATCAAAATTAAAACATATCAGATGGATTTTATATTGTTTTCAAAGCCTTAGGACTAGTATTAGCAGAAAGATGAAGGACATAGTTAATCAGGTATTTTAGAACAATTGTTTTCTGGCTGCAGAATCCTTACAACCTGCAGGAGCCCCTAGCCAAAGGTGCCAACTTCCTCACTGACTTTATTTGCTGTTAAGGAACTGCCAGGAGAGTGTTTACTGTTTCCACAGGCAATGACCCAATCTACAGGTCACACCCAGTAACCAAGAAGTTGATCTGCCAGACTACTGTGCATGCCTACAACTTCTTATCATCCAAGTCTAGACATGATGCACCTCGGAAAACAATACAAAGGCATGTCAGCCACCACATCTATATTATTGGAAAAGTGGTAGCCCTATCTTATTTTGAGACCACCTCATTCCATGAAAAGACTGTTTTTCACTTGCTTATAACCTTGCCAAGATGCAGTGACTTCAGCTCAGACTTTCCATGCTGGGTCCTTGCTTCGGGTTGTTTTGGAAGATTTAAGCCAAAACAGTTCCATCATTTCCAAGAACAAGTCTAGGAAAAAAGGTTTTATTTTGCCCCTATTTAAAATATTCTTTGAAAAGTTTGGGCACTCCTAGGCTTTGGAGTAGGAAAATGAAAAGTGTCAGGATTTGGTCTTTGTGCCAGAACTGTGCTTTCTGTCAAGTCATTAGCTTCTGGAAAACTAAAATTCGTAACATATGGTACAAGCAGGGCAGCAGACCAGGACATGGACAGGATTAGAAGGAAAAAAATGGACTGTCCAGAGCTGAGGAGACAGGAGTAAGATGGGGAATGGGAGGGGGTTGTTGCCTATGGGGCAGGATAGATAAGACAAAGGTGCATCACTAAGGAGGCAAGAGATGTGAGGACAGGTTGGAGAAGACAGGACAAGAAAGGTCAAGCTTCAATGAGCTTGTTTCTCTCACGTTTCTCTATACTCTCTCCCTCCAGAGCCTGAAGTGTAATCTCTGACTTTCTGGTTCCCACCACTCCTCGCTGTCAGGCAAAACATGCTCTGATGCACCTTCACCACTGGCCTACACTGAAGTCGGCCATTGAAATGAGTGTTCCTTGTCAGCTGTTTCACTAGGTGCTAGGTAGAGCGACACATCTGTACAGATACCTAACCTAAGTGTTTATACAACGCCACACAGTGCTCCTTCATTTCCTTCTGTTGGCTTAGAAAACAAGAAACAAAGTAAAGCATGAGAGGACTTGTAAAGCATTAAGGTTTAAGAGTTGAGCGTGAGATTGCAAGGAGAAGCCAGAATCAGGTTCACTGTATAATGTCATTCAAGCCTACCTGTGAATGTTACAAATGAGCAACCTGTAACTACACCAGTTTTTCACCCTTGCCTCATGGCAAGCAGACACACACTTAAACTTTGCATCCTTTGCCTTTTGTATGCTGCCTTCTCAGTCATATATATATCTTGATATTCTTTGCCATATTAACATGCTTCAGAACTTCACCCACTGTCTTCCATGTACTATTTATCTAAGGAAAACTTTATCAACTGATTGTGTATATGCATACACAGCCATCATGAAAACCATAAAACTGTTATACAAAATTCAGCACTTCATAGCTTATGCCTGATACATTACAAAACAGTGGCATCTACTACATATGCAAAACTGCAACTTAATCCCTATTTTAAACTTAATTTAATCTTCCAATGCAGGAGGAAAGACAGTATGAGAGAATAGGTTTAAACCAAGGCTAAGGTAGAACTCCATATGCCCCACCCCCCACCCCCAATACACAGTTATTTGGCTAAGGGGTGTCTGAACTATGATATGATGAACACATGCTGAGCTCTCTAAAGCCCAGTAAATCTCAATTTTTGTGATATGTGAGGAATGCTTCCTCAACAGAAACATTCTGCAACTTGTTTCCGTGGGAAAGAAGGCTTTCCCATCGCAAGACCTGAAAGACTCACTGAAGGCTTATGAGAGTTGCCAGAGGCACACAAACCTCCTGCTGCAGAGCACAGGGTTTTTTCCCTCCTGCAGAACTTTGGGCTCAGAGGCAGCGAGGATATTCCCTTGACTGCTTTATTCTCCTGTGTGCTGCTCTCCCCATCTGTTACTGCCTACAGACTGGTAACTACAGACATGTATACAGCTGCATTCACAGAAAGCTTTCCCTACCAGGCAAGCTACTTTACAAGTGGTTTAGATATACTAATTTCTAGGAAAACATAAAAATAGTTCTTCATAAATTCATATTGGAAAAGATTTTCCATGTAAATGTGTAATACTAAAAAACCCTGCCACCTCCAGGGCTATAAACAATCTTTTACAGTCATGCTCAGCTGTCATCACTATTCATACAGTATATTATGCTACACAAGCTACTGAACCTTTTTAGAAGGAATAAAGAAATATGTAAACAGGAGATGGCAAAAGTATGTTATAAGTTTGTCCATTTAACCAATACCTTTCCGTGATTTCACAAAAAAAAAAAAAAAAAAAAAAAAGAGAGAAATACTGTTCTGCAAGTATTTGGCGATGGTACTACGAGACACTTTTCTACCATGCTCTTGCTTGGTGGTAATAAAATTTGGGGTTTTTTTCTATATCTTTCAGTTGAAAGGGAATTAGAAATTCTGTTATGTTTTATGCATGAAACATATGAACATAAAAATCCCATCAACTTTTTATAGTATGAGATATCAGAGAGAAAATACTAGCCAACAATTAGGACTGAAATTTTCATTAGGCAACTTTTTTTTTGGTGAACTTTTTCTTTTGTAGTGTACTTACTTCAAAGAAAAATGTTGGGGTTTTTTTCCTCAAGAAAAGTTAAACTCAGTAACTGCTGCCATTTGAAAAATGACTTTATAGTGGGGAAAATGCTTAAGATTTAAGAAATACATGATTCACAAGATAAGCCTTCATTCATATGTTCATAGTACCATCACAATGAAAAAAAAGCTGGATTTATCTGTGTCATCACGTAGTGATCCATCTGGTCCTCCTTAGATGACTCATAGTGAAAACCCACCACAGAAATCAGGATAACTGCAGAAGTAGCGCCTACACACATTTGTGTAAAAGTCAGTCTTTGTAAAAAGAGCAGAGATGAGGGATAAAAGCAGCTTGAGGACTTAATCAGGAGGTAATGTGAAATATTATGTTATTCTTATTAACTTGCTGAGATTACAAAGTGACCTCTCCAACTGATGTTGCAAATACTTCAAGTCCATTGCTTTAAATTGCACTGACTTCTGCCTTTGTATTTTAACCCAGTGGTTCAGTTTAGGAAAGTAGGATCAGCTCCACATTTTGACCAGAACTTAACAGTACAGACTTTTTAGATTAATTAAAATCTGGAATTGACTATGGTGATGTGAATTACACAGCAAACAAACAAACATGAATGAGTGAATGCGGAGCCTGCTGAGAAACCAAGACAGAGCCGGCTCTCATTAAAGCTCCTTGGGTGAAATCTCCACTAATACTGTAACTACAGCTGAGGACACCAGGGCAACACTGCCCTATGCCTGGCAAGGGCTCCCACAGGGGCTAGGCTGTGAAGAAATACTCCACTCCCCACTGTACTGCTTGGGGAACTCTATTTCACTTTGCAGGTGTAGCTCACCTAGTTAGGATTAATCCTGGATAACAAAGAACCCTGGAAGGAGAAGGCAAGCAAAATCTCGATTAAGAATCTGGCAGATTTGAAGAGTAGGTTCTTACCTTGCAAGGCATAGGCTTTTTGAAGGAGATTTCAGCTTGAGTCCAAACTCCCTTTGGAGAGTCCAAGACGGACCAGATTTTCTCTTGAACAACATGATTCTCTTCAAAGATATAAACAGCAAGGGTGCCACTCATCTTGAAAAACCCGTATAAGGCATAATAAAAACGCAGACAAAACTGCAAGTTTCCTGGCAGTGTCGGGCCATACAGACGACCAATGTACCCAGGCTGTGAAGTAAACTTTGTGTTTGCCAACAAGTAATAACCTGCAAGACAGCACAATTACTGAGTACTTCTAATAGGCAATTAGCACAGTTGATTTGCTATTAAAGCCGCTTCCGTTATTGCGTTAGACTTTGGTTATAAAAACAGTTTCTATGGGCAGGAAACAGATTATCACACTTTGTTTGAATAGAAATAATTTTTCTAAAAGTGTCTCAGCCTCTTTAAGCTAAACTGGCACATGGCTAAGTTACCATAAATAAATACTTTTCAAATTTACACTGAAAAATTCTCTGGCCTGCTGGCCTCACTGGAAACCTGGATGTTTTAAGGGTACTGCTCTGACACCAAAGAATGAAGTATGGGCTACAAGGACTATTATTCCCTGCACCGAGTATAAAGAAGTGAGACTTAGCACATTTGATTAAGAGTCATGAATACTCTACACAAAGAGATGTGCAAGTTTCAGAACTTATTAGCAGTCCTTTCACTACGTGGCTTCACTACGCAACATTTCACAGTTTTACCTTAAAAATGCCAACTGTCCTAAGCCTGGAAGAGCTAAGAGCCCCTCATTCCTCTATATTAAGAGCAATGCATTAAGCTGCTATTATATTTGCTCGTATGCTTTTGTGGAATCATTCCTTCAATGACTACAAATCAGTACAGTGAAAATACACTGATGGATAGCCCTGCACGGCTATTCAGCAGGTGACCTTCACCCTCTACATGTGGTTAGGCACAGCCAGAGTCCTACCTAGGACAGAGTGGTGTACACTGGTTTTTAATGGCAGGGAGTTGCAGTGAGGGAATCTAACCAGTGTGCCAATGACGTTATTTAACAGAGCAAACAATGATACAACAGGTTAACCTTTATATTCAATTTGATTCTTCCAGTGAAAAGGAGTTTTGATTTACCAAATCCTGTAGTGTGATCTCCTGCTCTATAGACATTACGCTTCACTTTCACTCTGCTCCACCCTGGGCCATCTTTGTTATCCTGGTAAAAGCTACACAGATCTTCCTCAAAATTGCAGCCTGCCCCAGCAGGATTGAAAGGAGTTCCTAAAAGATAGATGCATATGTTCTGTTAGGAAGAGCACAGTATAATAAACATAGATATTTGAAGCACAACGATGCCAAAGTATACTCTGTTTCATCTTTCTTTGCATTAGAGAAGATGAGCATGTGCAAAGTTGTTACACATACATAAAGCAAAGTCACAATGATAACAAACTATCAATTTTCCATTGGAAATGGGCGTTATTTTCTTATATTTTTGCTGGAGCTGGGAGGAAACCTGCTTCATTGCCCCTATAAAATATAAATAAGCTACAGATATTAAGAGAAGATTCCTTCTTCAGGACGTAATGCACATTCAGACCATTTGTCTTCATCCTGCTCATTCATTTAAACGATAATCAGTCAAAATGAGCTTGCATGTGCACATGTGTGTGGATAGGTGTCATAATTTCACTTCAGTTTCTAAGGCGATAACTTTCTAACATCAACATTAATATTCTTCTAAAGAGCACTTTTTAAAAAAACCCTTTTGTAGTCATATTTAATGTGTGTGCATATGCATGCCCTAAGTAAGGAAGTCAAACAGCTTTTGGTTCATGTATCATCTCGCGGCTACTGACCTCTGGAGCCATGCCTCACATTTTCACACTGCAGAAAAGAAAGCTGCACCATTTATAGTGAAGCTGATTAAAAGCTAAGTCCCCCAGCCCTGCTGGTGGCTCCCTCTTCACTTGCAATATGGCATTTATGGGTCAGGATTTGCTTCAGTCTGAAAAAGTCCCCCCGGTGAATGGCTCTTCTAAAAGTAAAACATTTCTACTTCTTTAAAAGCTCTATCACCCACTTGTACCAGATGCTGGGGAAACGAGGGGCACAACCCAAAGCCATCAGACAATTTTTGGCTACGCTGGGAGTCAGGACCCTGTGAGCATCTCTACAGCAGCATGCATGACCCTTCTGCACAGAAGCTAAGAAGGACTTCCCAGCAAGGGCAGGGACACCGGCAATCAGCTTCAGGAGAAGCAACATTTTTGATTTGGAGAGATGCCATGGAGTGGTCTCTTCAGCCTCAAATAAGCCAGATCTTAGCATGAGGCAGCCTTGGCCTCCTCCCACTGCTTTCCTAGTTAAAGAAAACACAGTTGGAGCACTACCAGGTCCACACAGCGTTAAACCCACCGTATGATTCATCCTTTGGGGGGCAAGTTTAATACTCTGGTACCTTTCCCCTCCACTTGGCTAACACTGAGACCTTTGTGAACAAAATTTCAGAAAAATAAGAAAAAAACTTGATGTTGTTACATACACTGCTATGACTGAATACAAGAACGACGATCTCTTTGATTTTAACATCTCTGCTCAGACCAGCTGAAGATGGAAATAGGAGATAAGACTGAAGGATTAACCAGCTTTTTTGTATTTCAACAAAATATAAAGCAAATGATTGGCATTCATTTCTCAAACAGCAAAAAAAAACCCAAACCCAAACCCAAAAAAACACTCCAAAACTTGAAAATCAGAGTTAGTAGGCAAAGCTGTAGCTGAACCTATCAAATTTACTAGTCAGAGTAGATTTTAACTCATGCCATTATAGTATGACTGAATCAGGATTGTGGCAGAAAATACTATAAAATTTATCCCATACCTCAGCACATATAAGCCAACTTAAAAAAAAATAAATGGAAAACTGATGAGCACACAGCTCCAATCCATGGCATATTGCAAACATAACTCAGGATTGTTGCAAAACAAAGCAAAAACAGAACAGGCATTGAGGAGTTAATTAAACAACTAGATTTACTCAGCCAAGAGTTGTGGATTAATAACTTATTTGGAATCTACCTCCAATTGATTCTTCAGCAGTGCAGGTAAAGCTAGCAGAGACTCCAGGCAAATAAAAAAGGGCAAAAAAATCTTTTTTCCCTTGATCACTTCAAAACATTAGCCAAAAATTCAAACCTGTGACTGAAAGAATGGATGGGCTCAGTGGGAAATGACTAATCTGCTTGTGACTACTGCTTGGTGCTACACTAAAACCCAAGCCACCCGTACACAGCTACTGCAGAGGCTGCATTCTCAAACAATGAAGTCCTTCATCCGAAGTGCCTCTACAGCACAGGTCATGTAGATTCAGCTGACTTCTGCTGCTGGGAACACCTAACAAAAACTTGACAGACATGCCACTGTCTGAGATAAATAATACCTCCTGGAAGAGTGAGAACAGGAAGGCAAGGTCTCCTATTTTGGCTCTGAAGAACACCTCAGAGCATGTGGCATGGAGGAAGGTATTTTCTACACTGGCAATAATGAAAAGCCCAGGGCATTTTCTTCCTCATACCTTCCTCACCTGGGGAAATCCCCCTTTCTTTCAGCAACAGGCCTGCAAGTGGTAATTTGTTCAAAAGCTGGGGTGATGCAAATACAGCATTCAGTCCAGTGCTCCAGCTGCAGATCCCTGGCGCAAGGTCTTGGCAGAGGAAGCATTAAGGACTAATTTTTGGATCAAAAGAATGACATTAGTGTTTATCTGCTGTTTTGTCACCAGGAGGAAGAGAAGCCCAGTAGCACTGGTCAGTTGAGAAGGTAGCATCTGCACATCACTACCAAATATTGCAAGTACTGACAGGTGGTTCAGAGAGGTCAAAGCAAAGGGGAAAAACACAAAGACGGTAAATAGCAGTAAAAACTCATACCTGACTGATTGCTGCAGTAAACTGGAGAGAAAGCGATGTCATCAAGTGCAACATAACCTCCCTTGGCACTATTAAAAGCAACTTCAAATATTACCTGGAAATTATAATAGTTTGTTATTCATCTACCATATACACAACAATAATGCTGGTACACATCTTTGCATTACAGGATTCTGTTTGGATGTCCCAGACAGACTGCAGGGCATCTCAGACAGCATTGCAGGTGTTGGGACAAATTAAATTATATCACTTATTAGGGTTATAAATCAGAGCTTGACCCTGGCACCAGACCTTTGCTCACTCAAGATCAAGAAGAAATCAAGGGGAACATACCTGTTATGCTGCTTTATGAAGCATGAGTTTTAAAGATGCAGTAAGGCTACTATCATGATAACATACAAAGCCAGTACTCAGGGTAAAACAGTCTGTACGGACTAGGACTCCAAAGCTGCTGAATTATTACTGTATCTAGAATCTAGCTGTATCAAGGGCTAAAACCAAACTGTGTAGGTTACTCTACTCTTACAATATTCAGTTTTACTGTTTTTTCTAAACATCCTCAGATACTGAAACCCATGCCTTGGCATCAGCTGGCAGGGAAGATTTCCTTTAAAATATTTAGTTAACAACCAGAAAAGCTATCGCTGTGGTTTTCTTACCACAAAAATCAAACAATGTCCTTAGCCATTCCCAAGGGACATAATTTCCTCAAGTAAGTGGAGGATAGTCTATAACACTTGAGGAAGCATCTTAAAATTTCTCTTGATTATCAAAACTCTGAGTTACAGGAAAACATTGAGAAAAGGCTTGAATCACAAGGCAATCCCAGGGACAAAACAAGGATATATGGACAAATGCTTCCAAGTGTGATCCTGTTCAGTGAAAGCAATGCCTGTGATGTCTCACCCAGGGTCGGAAGTCAGACTAGGAGAGCTGGGAAAGAATCCTCAGTGATCTCCTTTAGTGGGATGAAACAAAGAGGAAGGCTTTCTTGAACCAACTGAAGAAATTATATGTAAGCTTTATTCTGATTTCTATAAAGTGATCTCTAGAATAATGTCTGTGTTGGATTACATAAAGATTCCTCAAACAGAACAAAGGCCCATCTAGCCAAGTGTCTGGTTTCCAACAGAGGTTACCTACAGAAAGAACTGAAGGCAATGACAAGTTTTCAGTTCTTCTTCCATCACATAGCATTCCTGACAGATTCTTTCTTTCCCATTAATCTGTCTAATCAGTTTTTGAACTATCAGAATAATGGTATCCATAGTACGCTGTGGAAGTGAGTTCTACAGTTATGTGATGTAGGAAAAAATCTTCCCTTTGGTTTATTTTACTGTTATCCAGTAATTAAGAATTTCAAACAGCAACTTAAATTATGAATGAAAGGGAACAGTTAATCTTTTCTGTGTCATTCATAATTTTTATGAACCTCTACCATATTCTACTTCAGTCGTTTTTTTCTACAGGTTGAAAACTGTTACTTCATTAATGCTAACTTCTCCACACTATTGATTATACCCATCTCCCTCTTGTAGTTCTAGGATATTCTTTTTTAACTGAGAGGGCTGGAGTTGCATACTCTGCTGAACACAGGGGTACCCTGTCCATTCATCCAGTGGTACGACACCCTCTGTTCTGCTGTTTATTCCAGTATCGTTTCCAACATTCCAAATGGTTTTATGAATGCCCCTAGGAACTGAGAGGATAATTTTCACAAAACTAACCACAGTAATTCCCAGCTCTAAGTAATCATTAATTTATTTCTATCCGTACTGCTAGGACTGTTTTTCCCCTTGTGTGTTACTTTGTATTTATTGAATAAGTACTTCACTTACTATTCGGTATTATGAGACCTTACCAGATCTAATCTCCTTTCCCGTACCATTTGAAGTCTGACAATTCAAATGGATGACTTGGTTGCTGACTTTACAAAGTATAAAAGGACTATGTAACATCTGATGAAAATTAGCTTTACCGCTACTAATTTCTAAAAATCTGCAGGTTTATCGTGAATTAACAAGTAACTTTTGTGGAGTTAAAGCAAGTGGAATGAAAGCCAATTTAATAGTAATCCTAGCATTAGAAGTGTATCTATAGGGAGAGTGTGTGTAGGGAGAGTGTGTGTGTATATACGTTACATATATAATATATATTTTATACATGTAAGTATAGGTGTTATATATAATACATATACACTATTTATTCCAATCTTCTAAGATATTTCTGTATGTATTAGATATAAGAATATATATTTTACCTGTATTAAGATATAATACATGTGTGTATGTATATATATACACACATATTTTTATACATAGATGTGTGTGTATTTTTCTATACATACATATTTATGTTTATTTCAATCTTCTAAGATTTGGGGTTATTTTAGTAAACTCTAGGAAATAAGAAACTCAATTTCTTTCTGATACTCTTGAAATAAATTATATGAACCACAGAGAGCTGGCTTCTGCATCTAAGGACTCCTGTACTATTAGGACTCAAGTTTGGACTCTATCTTGTGAAAGCACAGAAAAACTGAATTGCAGGATTGTATAAGGTAGAGAATAGAGCTCAAATATTTGTTATAATTTTTCTTCTGCAGTGGGAAGCAGGCGTTATTTTGTGATACTCCACCTCCTCAAAAATGGATCCCCGAGTCACAGACATAAGGCCTGAGAGAACACTGACGTTATTTAGTAGGAACTGAAAGACTTCACATTAGTAGGCTTCTACAACCTCCTAAACTATTCTGTTCAAGCACTTCACCTGGCTTTATCTTTGCTGAAAATCAAGCCGTATGGAAAGTGAGTCCTCCTTGACCTTTATGCAGTGGACAAAGGAAACAACCTATCGCCAGCATCTTTCTAACCCTCTTTCAGACACTGGACAGCCACTGCCATGTTCCTGACTTGGCCTGAGTCGGCACTGATGTCTGATGCAACCTGGAAGTCACAGCTGGACAGTACAGGAATGATTGCTTTACCTCCACAGGGTACGGCGCATTGAAGTCAACTTCTGCTAGTGCCCAGTCCGCACTCAGTGCACTGTCTGTTTTCCAGATCTCTTCATAAAAGCCACTCATGTCTCTCAAGTAAACCGTAAAAACAATGCTATTCTCCTGCTTAAGTTGATAATAAAAAGATAAGCAGCCAGACATTGGGGCCATGGTCTTTGGTGAGATTAGCTGGGCCACTTCCTGAAAATGTTTGACGTAAACAGAGTCCACATACATGTAGTGACCTAAAAGTATAAAAGAAAGTGGGTATAAGGATGCTCTTTAAAGGACACCACTTACAAGAAGTATCAGGAGATGGGCAGGGACTAGACATGTATCTCTATGACCTGGACAACAATGGTTGATTCCTAGGAAATTTTAGTAATTCTAAGAGATTATTTTTTTCTTTTCTCCTTTCCTCCTATGTGCGAAGTTGTTTGGCTAAGATACCACTGGCAAAACAGTCAGTCTTGGCTCTTTCTGAAGTCTTTATTCAAGATCTTTATATTAAAGAAAGTAATAAATTCTCTGAATTTGGGACTCATTCATAAATGGAAAAATGTGTTACAGCTGAGTAAATTCCCCGCCTCCCAACAGCTCAGTATAGTATTTAATCTTCTTCCAAGTGCAATTTTTACTGAGGCAATCCAAGCAAATGAACAAGATTATAAGCCATATGTTTCCTCACATATTTCATTCAGTAGTTCATTCAATGTATCAAATGAATTGGCAAATGCCTTTATTCTGCACATTTCATTGCTTGAATAATTCTGCTCAATCTAGGATTTGGTTTCTAAATGTTTTATCTTTACTGAACAGACTGGTTCTTTGTAAAATCCTTTAAAAAGACTTCTGTGAGATGCTAATAAACAGAAAAGCACTACAGACGAGTAGACTCCCTCCCCTCAACACCCAATATGACCTGCAGGATTTTCAAAGGGTACAGCTTCTCTGGCTTCAATTTTCAGAGAGCTATCTTGATTTCAACAAGACACATTCATGTGCATCGATACACTGTGCATGTCATTTTTCTTCTTCTACACTCCTAGAAACAACACCAAACAGTGTCAGCTGATGAAGGGAAAAATGGCTCCTCACAAGTAGAAAGCTTAGAGGAGAATGAAGTGCCAATCTGACCGGGTACTTCAGCATGGACACTGCAAACTGTGCCATTAGGTTTATGTCTACACCACTATATCAATTAGCTAATAGTGTTCTCAAACCTGGAGATGTCACTTCTCGGTTCACTCCACTAGAAGGAGGGGAAAGGGCTTGCCTGGCTGTGGTCAGCTCCAGCCTCCCCACTGCCAGGGGACGGGAGACATTTCAGTGGTACTTGCCTAAGAAGTTCTGGTCTTCATTTTTGCTCTGCAGTTTTAGCACATTTCGTAGCTTAATTATGATCTCCCTAGCTGATTGTACCTTTGTAACACAACTCTTGCAAAAGGAAGGCTCTTGTGTGACTTTTGGCTTCTTGGGGTCTTCTCATTCAACGGTCAGCAGTGAGGGTTTAGTGTGAAAAAGAAACACTGTGGCTACAAGAAAACAGGTCCCTCTCAGTTGGTGGCATTTCCTGTCACATCCAGTACTTTGTTTAATAGGCAGAGGCACTGTCTGCTGTTGATGTTATGATGAATTAAACTTCCATCAAAATTTTACCAGCATTTAGGTGCTGTGGGGTAACGCAGAGCTGGACTGACACTCTGTACTCAACTCACACAATTGTGAAATAAATAAAAGGCACAGTGGCATGAGTTAAGGAAAGAGGATCAACCCTGCTTTCCATGATGCAATTGTCTGCACCATCACAAGTGTCACATTGTCTGAGTCACGCAGTGTGCTGCAGCAGCCAGACCTCCTGGCTGTCACCTGCTGCAGTACCTCACGCAACACTACATCAGAGGCTAAGATATCCCCCAGCCCTTCTCTATGACTGTGTAAAATGTTCTCCTCTCAACAAGGTGGCTGGGACAAAAATTTCACGCAGAGCAAGTGCTGAAAATCCTTTAAGTCTTTACAGCATTCTGCCTCCAACGGACTGCATCAACAGCACATCTAACTGAAAGAAACAAAAACTCCTAAACTGTGCAATTTAACCCATGATTCTCCAAACATGTTTCAATTCTGTAGATTTCCTACTCAATTTTCCCAATAACGACTGGAAGGAAAACCCCTGCAAGGTGTACAGAGTGGCAATACAAGATTTTAAAACTGTGCTCCATACCTTTAGACTCCACAGAAAGATGAATTTTACCCCTGTCCATCCAAAATTTTATCCTTATTTTGAGTAATTTTGAAGCCTAGCAAAAGGCATAATAACCTTATTAAAAGCTTACAGGAAACTTCGTGTGAACTTCTGCAAATTCCCCCCATTTTTTTCTAATCCCTTTTTCAACATAGGTCATTCTTACCCCACCCAATGCCAGGAGAAAGGAAAGAACTCACATAATAATTTGCAGTACAAGAGTCATATGTGAATCACAGCCTCAAATTTTCCACTATACTGCTGTTTCACATTTGTTGCTTACCCAGTTCACTGCTAAGTGTGTGGTCTTTGGGCAGGACAGACTGAGAATTGCGAATGTTCCCTCCACCAACAAACCAGTTGACATTGGGGTTCCAGCGGTTCACAAAGCCACAAAGATGATTTTCTTCAAAATCGCATTCTGCAATTGCAGACATCACCAGCTGAGTGCACACATTTTCATTACAGAAACTGGAATAGAGGCTATTCCTAAGCGCTGGCCTTATTTTACACATGTCAGTGCAGATACTACCTATATTTATAGAACTGGACACGGCACTTGACAACTTATCATACATGGAAACAAACTTAGCCACAATTTTTGATAAAATTTTCATTTCCATCCTGTTCAGTCTGACTTATCTTTTTCTTTATTTGGCAATACAGGACTTCTGTAATTTAGAACAAAATAAAATTTAAAATCCACCACTTCATAGAACTGAACAGTCTGAGCAGAACTTCCACTTGTAAATCAGGGATGGCCAGAAGCAAAGCAGAACCAGTATTTAATGGAAGTAATTAGACTGCTTTGTTTCCTGCACAGAGCCAAAGAATTGGGACAATTCAGTTGGGCTCCACAAGAGCTCCCCAGAAATGCAAAGGTCTCCCAGCCTTCTAGCCACTTAAATTTTTGAACTTTATTAGCATTTTTTTTTTTGGCAAATGTCATGAGGAAATAGCAGTAAGAGTAAGTGTCAACAGAGTTTTGACTGCAGCCTGCAAGATGCCACTGAAAGGAAACATGAGCAGGCAGTCAGCAGAAAGAATGTTGCAGCTGTTATGTTGTAGTATTTGCAGCAATCTAGTTTTATGAAAATATAACACTTGTTCCTGCTTGAACAATAAATAGCTTTAGAATGAATTATTGTATGTGAAATGTCTATATATATCACAGAGATGGGTGAATAAAAACACATATTAAGTGTGTGCAACCTTAGCTTCAAAAATACCTATATCAAGTATGGCAGCCAATTTTTCATTAATTAAAAAGCCATTGTCTTTCTTCTAAACCCAAACCTTTAATTCAGTTTTAAAACTGCTGACAAGGCAATTTTTTCTATGCAGAGAATATGGGAGCTTAGCAGACCGTACTTACCAATACAATATCCAGGAGTTATTTTGATTTCAAAAACTGCTATACTGGCAGATCTATCTTGTCCCATTTCACCTTCCAGTACAATCTGCACAATATAAACCAAACTGTAAATTTTAGGGTTTTGGTATTGCCATTATCACCCTGGATATTAAAACAGGATAGACAGGAAAAGAAATTAAATATACATGGGGGGCTCACTGCCCTTACAGTCAGGAGAGGTGCTTTTGCTGGAAGAGCTTGGCAGAAGGCATTAAAGACAGAGTCAATGCTCTTCTTGAGGACAGAAGGCACACTGAAGGACAATGAGACAAGGCCACAAGATTCCACACTTCACATAACAGTGCAGGATTCCAGATTCCTCAGCTGTGACTATGCAAAGTGTTATTGCGAGAGATGCAATGTGACAGGTTTGGGGTAGAAATACTCTCCTCTCAGCTTCTGACTCCTTCCAGAAGGGCACAGAGGACAGGAACAAGTGAGCGCAGCTGCATACCCAAGACCTGGGAGGTGCCGTATCTGCTGCAGGATGCCAGCAGCTCCGACGGGCTGCTGCGAGGTGAGGCATCCTCACTGCATGGCTCAACTGGCTGTGCTTCCCCGTGAGCTGCACCATGTGTTCACCAGGAAGGGCACCGACTGCTTGACTTAAGCCACCCCTGATTTTAGGGACAAAGACATCGACTGACTCACAAGCTGCCAGCCCTGGGTGTGAAAGCCAAGGAACAGGAGGACCCTGAGTGGGAACACTGAAAAGCAGTCTGTACATGCCAGCACATGCACCGAAAAGCCTGCGGCACCTTCTAAAATCAAGGGCTTACCTTGTACTTCTTTGTGCTGTTCGTTAAATCTAAGCTCGCTATAAGCCAGCTGTCTGAGGGCTTCCTGGCTGACCACAGCAAACGATCAAAGCTCTCTCCTTCCTGCCTCAAGTACAAGTTGAGCCTGGCAGGATTGGGTGAAGCCTCTGCAGTTGTCGCTATCTGATAAATCAGCCTGACACAGCTCCACTCCTCCGAGTACAGCTCAGGGCTGGACAGCACTGCTTTCTCACCCTCATAAGATGTATCCACAGAAATGTAATGTCCTGGGAACAGACACACATCAGAATAACATACATCAGAGGCTTTGCTTTTATAAATAAGACAAAAGTACTTATTTATAAAGAATGGTTGGTTGGGGGCTAGGTTAGGAGACTGAGACAGACACCACTCATTGTGTTAAGCAAGTCATTTAACCTTTTGATATCCCACTGTACCCACACAAATGTCACTTACTGTGTCTCACAGCACTTTTAATCACAATTTTAAAATTACTGGAAATCTTCAGTGAGTGCATGTTACATCAGTTTAAAGCAGATTATTAAGTAAGTATGGCCCTCCAGAATGGGTAGTTGTAGACAGACAATTTGATTGACAAGATAATTCACACAGGCAGGAATATGCTGCACAAATATTTAGTTGTTTTACAGATCAAAACTCTTTAGCTTCATTTTTATAGTTTAGATTTTAAAACAACACATAAGAAACATGTTGCAGCCAAAAACTTCTAAAGCATTTCTGGTTTGAAGAAGAAAACACAGTTAAGACATTCTTAACTAGTAAAACTCAAATCTACAAAACTTCTGATTCAAAAAAGTGCTAAATGTAAAGCTATATTTAAACACATCAGCAGTCTCAATGGGATTATTTGAAATTACTAAATTTGAACTTGAAATATGTGGATGGATATTTTAGAAGCAGAGCCTAAAACATAACCTTCTCTATAAAAACAAAAGGATGTGATGACAAGCTAAAAATGCATGAGGAGGCAAAAAAAAAAAAGTAAAAGAAACAACACATAGAGAAAGGAGGCAACAGTAAAGAAATCACAGTGAAACAGAAGCCTGGTCCTGCAGACTTTACTAACACATCAAAACCAAGATCAGGAGATTAAAACGGGATACAGGAGTCACAGAAACCTGCAATGCAATGCCAGAAACAAGTGAAACACAGAGAGAAAGGAAATTAAAACAAAACAAAACCAAAAACAAAAACAACAAAAAAAGAAACCAACCAAACCAAAACCCACAAAAAACCAAACCCAACCAAAACAAAGCTACAAAACAAGCTAAACCATCCATGTTTGAAACATTTTCCCATAGACAATCTGAAAATGATCCTTCTAACTTAGTGGCAATGTATATCAGACAAATCTTACTCCTGATAATAAACCGCACCAGCCAAGCTGCAAGCAAGAGATGTAAGCGCTGTCAGGGACTGTGTCAAGTCAGTCCTCCAGCCAGCAGCACATTAGTAATACTCATCCTCTTTAGACTCCTCAGAGCATATATTTCTTCTTTTTTAATCTCGGTTCACTTGACCACAGAACTTGTCTCAGTTTCCACACATAGGTAAGCACTTGCTTTACTTTAACACATCAGCAGCTGGACTGATGTTAAAGATATTGCTTGTTTGCACACCCTCCCCTCCCAAATCCTGCCTGAAACCTCCAACTCTACCAAGCCACCCTGGGGTTGCTTCCTAGGAGCTCCCCTAATGCCTGTTAAAGAGTATTCTCTCTGACACATCATTTGCATGGATAGTCACCACCTCCCCAAGGCAAAGAGCTGGTACAGATTTGGTCTATGAGGTTCCCAAAGTCCTTTCCCATACACCCCCAGAAAGATGCCAGGAGCAAGCAGGAGCTCTGACAACATCCAATTCCCTGGGCAATGCATGTTACAGCATCCCCCTGCATCTGCTCCCTCACTCACCTGCAGACACTCTGCACAGCAACCCATTTGTACTGTACATTTTTCTTTAACAGATGCAAGATAAATGATTGCTACTTATTCAGGGGGTAGACGCAGCCTTAAGCAGTATAAAGGGCTGTGTAAATATAGAAAAGCTGCATTTTCTTTCCCTTTTTAGGGAATGGAATTTCTTTTTTTTTTTTCCCTCTTACCATAATTTCTCTTTATATCTACTGTGTCTGGTTTTAGTCTCTTGGAGGAATATACAAAATCACTGGTTAAGTACGGGTAACTTGTTACTGCAGCAGCATATGAAAGTAAAATAAGCACAGGAATAAATATTTAAAAATAGGCAGCTAATGTGCCTGCCAAATACTTAAATCTGCCACTACATAAAATGTGAGAGTAGAACATCCACTGGCATACAGATACCCAGTTAGTTCACAAGAGTTAGCATGCACAGCATTTTTTTGTTGGCATGCACTAGTGCAAGGTACATGTTTCTTTACACGCATGGAGGATAGAGGGGAATCACCAAGGCTTTATCAGAAGTCGAATGCTCCTCACACATTTGATTCTAATTGATATAAGTGGCAATATCCAGTTCAGATAGAGAATCTGTGTTTTTAGGCTAGGCTGCATTTGGATCATTTTGCTTAGCAAGAAACCTACAATTCAGAATCCATGCCTGGCAATTTCAGTTTAGATTTAAGCCTATTTTTGTCTGCACTTCATGAAAAACCCCATAGGAAACAAAGCCTTATAATACTCATCTTCCCTCCCCTCCTTCCCCCAAAAATACATGAGTGTCAACATAGGAAAACACACTCATATGGAGACCTCAAATTACCAGCTATGAGGCCTAAATGGCTGCCTGGCTTTAGGACTTAATTATAAGCAGACTAAGATTCTTCCACAAAAAATAGTTATTTAAAAGAGAAAGAAAACCTCTTAGAGTTGCCAGTTGAGATTATTATGTTACTATAAACTTGACTCTGCGTTCTCTCTTTGCTGTACACTTGCTCTCACTTGGTCTAATTCCTCACTGTCAGGAGAACAAAGATCACAAACTCCCTTTTTAATTGGGGTGGGGGGTGCTGCCTTTTTTAAAAAAGATTATTTCGACCTATTCATTAAGTCTCCAAAACCAAAGTGTTCTCACCCCCAACCTGCTAATCATTGTAGCATCTTCTGGAAGTTGAAATGTGTGATTGGCTCCACTGAAATCAATGGGAGCACTGATAGAGCACTTTCTGTGTAAGTATCAAGCACAGAAAATGCTAATGTTAGAATTCTTCCAAATGAATGCTGGCATTTACTAAATGGCCTTTGTACTAAACTGTATTTCAGTAAAAGCAATGACATGTGCCACCGCTGCAGAAAGGAAGGTCTCACAATGCAGACCTCAAGGGCTGACACAGAGCAATTGTAAGAGCAAATCAAGGCAAAGAGAGGGTTCCTTGGAGTAAAATAGCAGACAACTTTCCACACTTCTTTGTGGGAGTAACAGAAGGATATTTAGCACTCTATGGAGAATTTGATGAATGCACAGTGCTGTAGCCTGAAATCTCTCATTAAAAATGTAACATGCAGCTTCATTTTGCAGCATGCCACATGATTTTTTTTTCTGCAAAATCCTCCTCCTCCAAATGTGAAAGGCACTTAATTCACAGCAGTCATTCAGGAGTTATCAAGAGAGGACTACTCTTCAAAATCACAGGAAAGCAAAAGAGAGGTAGTCACAAAATGCTATTAAAAGCCTGTTGACACAGAAACACAAGCATACAATTCTGGCAATTATTTGCTCAGGAGGTAGATGCAGCCCTAAGCAGTATGAGGGGCTGTGCAAATACAGTAAAGCTGCACTTCCTATTTTTTAGGGGCATGGGGTTTTGCTGTTGTGGTGAAGACACCATACAAGCTTCTTCGAAGTTGACAGAAGCCAGGGACCGCTACCTACCTTTGCTTGCTAACAGCTAGCAGTTCCCTGGTGAAGACAAACAACTATAGCCAGGAGAAGAGATGGGAGAAAGGAGACTCTCAGAGGTCCCCCACCACTCACTCACTGCGCAGGCTGGCCAGTAAACACACTTTTTACTCACATTCCTATAATGACTTTTTACCTACTGTGTAACTTCACTGTCTTCTCCTTGACAGTTGAGCCAAACTTTACAGGACCAATGGTGTTATTTTTACATTCCTCCATGTCTAAGCAAAATGTTGAGCCCCGGGGGGATTAGGACACAGTGTTTCAAACTTCTCCCTCCTCAGTGCAACTATGCATTGTGGCAGTAAGACTCACAAAACGAGACCTTTCAAATCCCTCTGTATGCATGTCTCTCATTCTGCTGCTCTAATAAGCAGTTCTGTACAGTCTCTCTCTCAATTCCAGCTGGTGATACATTAAGTCTATGAGTCATTCACCCAAATTTTCCAGATCTAGATTTATATTTTTTTATTTACTTACCAGACAGGCATCAATACATCAGTCAGCAGCTATTATATCAATGGCTTAGCGGAAGGGGGGTTGCGACCAGCAATACTACTTTTCCCAAAAAACAGTGCAGAAAATAAACTGATTGCTTTCTCTGTAAATAACACAAACAAGACAAAATGCCATGCACTGGCCAATAAAACAAACCAAATTCCATTGACAAAAAGAAAAAAAAAAAAACCAACGGGGTTAACTAAAATTACCAGTTAGCTTTTCGATTATATATTTCCTCTGCAAAACTTTGGAAGGCTAACCACAGACATGTCAGACCCTTCATGGAGTTTGTATCTGATGCAGCTGTTCGCTTAGTTCAGCAAGAGTGTGGCTTTACATATATAAGCAGTGAGCTCCAAGAGAAATAGTATTAAGGAAATATGAAGCAGGAAAAGTTTGGGAATTTCCATTTGATCAAGCACTCATTTATGCAGAAAATTTGCAAAAAAATGTCTTAATGTTGCCAGTCACGTTTGGATTTTCTCTGTACTTCCCATAGAGAAACAGGAAAGAATATTACCAGAGTTTCTTAGGACAAAAAATGATCTACTGATACCTTCTTTGGAATCTCAGTGTCTGGATTTTGGGCTGTGGCTGTAGTGTGGGGTTTTTTAAATATTCTACTGTCAAAAAAAAAAAAAAAAAGCAACAAAGCAGTTCATTCTTTAGGACCTATTAAGCCTTCTTACAACTCCAGGAAACCTTAATTAAAAATAGTAACGATATAGCCACAGAGACATCATTTTGCAAATTAAGTTTGCACATGGAAGCTGTCCCTGGATACAGATGAGGTTTAGATGAAGGTTCAGAGTTTGACCTAAGAACACTGACATTCTACAAGCTACTTCATATGAGATTTTGGGTGAACCTAGGAGAAGGCTTGTGGCACCAGACAGGAAAGCTTCAGGTTCAACACTTTTCACTCAATTTCTTTTCAGTAGAAAGCAAAATTTTCAACTAAAGTGGACATTCTTTGCTGACAATTTTTCTTGAAAAACAGGACTGTATGTATCAATGTTAAATTTGTCCTGTCTATGAAAAGTTGAGGTTTTCTAAAGAAAATTCTTACTCTGATCAGGAACAGTCCCTTTTGGTAATGCTTTTTCGAAGGAGGACAAAGAGCTGGAGGGTGAGGTGGGCTTTTTTCTAATTTTTTTTAGGCAGTGTCTTGGGGAAGCAAAAAACTGCGTGAGCAAAAGACTTTTCAGTTGGAGGGAAAGATTTTGCCTTATAATTCCATAAAGAAAGTAAAAGAAATCCCCAAACCAATCAACCACACAAAAGCTTGCACAAATATTTCAGCTGGGCCTACAGCTGGGCCTGAGATTAGAGAATCAGCTTAAACTGCAACTATAGTGATGATTTTTAATGAGAAGTCAAATGAATACAGTTTGGAATACTACAGCCTTACAAGCTGGGCAGCATTGGGCTACAGGGCACCGAGCCCCCACCCCAGGTCCCCATGCCAGAAGCTGTGGTGCAACTCCAGCAAGGTGCTGTGCCAGCTCTCAGCTGGCTGCAGGCTTCCTCTTGCTGCCCACATCTGCCTGCCACAGGACAGGTCCCCTCTGGGCAGCCTTGGCCACAACATCACCAAACCTGATGCATGCACATCAAGAGCCACCAAGACCTCTTGTGTGAGCAAGGTGTCTCGGTAGCAGCAGTGCATCCCAGGCAGCTGGAGGAAGCATCTCACCACCTCTTCTGGACCCGAGGAGGAGGGCTGTCCACTTCCCAGGCCACTGGGGAGCCTGCCCCATGCCCCCCTCCCCAGCCTGATCTGGCAGACTGGGAAGTGCGGCAACCATGGTCCACTCTTGTGTGAGTCAGTGTTTAACCCCTTCCCCAGGCCCTCAGGAGACTTGGCAGCAGCAGTTTCTTCCCTAGATGGCCAGATGCATGCACAATGCACACCGGGCTGAGTGGCAAAGCCTGTCCCATGTTAATGAAGGTCAAGGCTCAGTTCCAAAATGTCCAGGGTGGTGCCATAATTAAAGCTACTTCACCCCAAAGGGCATAACTGGTATTTTCAGCCCCATGAAGCCACAGATTACTTTATTTCTGGTAAACTGTTAGACTCACACCAGAAGAACTGCATGGTATACATTGGGACCAATTAGCATTGTCATCATGGGAAAAAAACATTTTGGTCTTCAAACCCCCTTTATGTTCTTTGTGGTTTCTTAAAAGCAGCTCTATGAAAACAGCCAAGGGATGGGGAAGCAGGAGGTGGTTTGTGTTCATTCTCTGCAGTGACTGACATGCACTGCTATTGTCAAGGCTCTTCCTCCTCTTGTGTGCCTACAGGGGCACCTCAAGCCTAAACTGTCACCTTTTTGCAGCAAAAGCCCACGGTCCCTCCTGATTGCTGCCAGCTCCTCAAGCCCCCTTCACTGCCCAGGCAAGGAGGGCACCTGAGAACCCCTGTAAATCTGCTCCTGTGCTGCTCAACTTCTTCAGGGGGAACAATGGAATTTCTAGGCAGCTTTCACAAAGCTGAGTAGTACTTCTTGAAAAGAAAAAACATTTGTAGAAAAGCACAGCCTCGGGCGATGAACACCCAGGCAGTTCACGCAGCTGTCACCCACCTTCCTCCTGCTGGATAGACATCACTGACAACCCCAGCTCCCCCGGCAGCATTCTCTCTCCAGCTCGCCCTTACTTTGCAAACTGAGTCTTCTTCCCAGGACTGAGATTATCATTCGGTCCCTTGTTTGCCATGGCCACCAGACTGGCCCAGAAAGCTCATGTTTCCCAATGCTGGGGGATGAATCTTCAAAGGCTCCTTTCCTGGAGGAGGGCTTGGATTAACTACTAGCCCCACCCCCTGCCCATCCTTTGCTCTCCCAGAAAGTTCAGAAATAGTTGTTAGCAAGCCTGTCAAAACCCACAAAAGTGACACAATTAGCCCTGAAACACCCTGTGACTGCAGCATCTGGTCACAGCTACTACCACACAGCAAAGCCTTCCAGCCTCAATCCATCAGTGTGCCTGTGAAAAATCTGGCAAAGGTCCAGTCTGTGCTGCTGTTTTCTTATTTAGAGGATTTGCTCCACTGCACTGAGGGACGCTTGAACTCATAAGAGCTTTTTGGCAACAGCTGTGTCCTCTCGTCACTCTCCCTCTTGAAGTCCCAAGATCCTTACATCATCCACCAATTACACCACATCTCCTGTTTGTTCCAAACACAAGCATGTGGGTTTGTTTTCTGTCACTATGACCTCACAGATTTTTATACACTTCTCAAATTTTCTTTCTGCTTGTTCCAACCAACCCATCAGTCTGAGTAAGCTTTTGTTCAGACAACTTGGTTCTCATTTTCATGCTGTTCATTACATAATTTTGACAACTTTTAATCTGCTGACACAAAGGCTGCCAGGTTCTTCTCCAGTATCTCTCGTTTTCCTTGCGACAGCTCTTTCAAAGAGCCATCACCATGATTTCTATTCTATGATTTGGAAACAACCTATACTATCTCTTCTATGATTTGGAGATGCCAGATTCTCTGCTGTGAATCTCTGAATCAGAAATAATTCAGAAAAGTCTTTTCTTTATTCTTTGTCATCCTAAATCAGTTTCCATTGTCCCCAGTGCACAGGGAATATTAAAGATAAAAGCTACATAAAGTAGAAATAATCAGGCATCTATTTGTTCACAGTGCTCACCTCTTTGAGTACTAGCTCTATCCCTTTGCTAAATCATGTTTCCACCAGGATCAAGCAAACAGGGGAAAGCACTGTGACAGCTCTACCAGCACAGCTCCTTGTCCTGATACAGTGCATCACAGGGCTGCCATCCTTCAGCAAAAGAATATGAAATTTCACTCTTACAGTGTTTCCTTGCATTATGTTGTCTGTTTACTTTCTTCATGGCTCCTTTCATTTCTTTGTGCAGACGCATATAGTGTGATGTGGTGGATTATGCCTGTAATATATTACAAGCTCTGCTTTGTATTATGTGCTGACCATGTCTCAGCCTGCCCAAAGCAAACCTACCCATCCACAGTCCACACATCTTTGGCACTTCTTTGAAGATAAATCCATCAGATTTGGAAACCAGATGAAAACTGTTGGCCTGTGCCCCACAGGGGAACCAACACAAGGAAGCTGGTGAGCCAGACGATGAGACAGGGCACTTCTCTTGTTTTAAGAGGGGGAGCTTCTGGAGCCAGGCCTCTCCTCAGATCAGAGTGACAGGCACAGCCACGGGGAGTAAGAGGTTGAGAGAAGAAAAGAGATACTCCAATCCCCACCAAACTCATTTTCATTGCTGCTTTTCAAGATTTCCATTAATATGGAAGATTATGCTGTTATGCTTCAAAAGCGAAGACTTCTTAGTTGAGAAATTCCTTGGTATGCTCCAAAGGGGTTAAACTAAAAGCCTGCAGTGCTCACCACCCAAGCAAAACCCTGAAGCAAACCTGCATTGAGCCAGGGAAGCGAAAAGACTCTGGTCACAGCAAGCAGCGGCCTTGGGAGGGAGAGGACAAGTGAGCCTTGGAACCAAGGTGAGCAGGAACAAGTTTGCCCAGCATGACTTGACTTAGCTTTGGTGCACAAGGGAGCAAGGTCACTGTGTGCAGGGGGTCCTGCGTCAGGCTGCAACACTAACCTTGGGGAAAAAACCAAACTTGAACCAGTAGCCTTCTGGAGTGCATCTCCAAACCACAGGGACACACTCAGTGAAAGATTACAAAAGCAAAACTTTTCTACTTCATGAATCTGCTCTCTCTGCATCTGCCAAATCACTTGGACTATTGCATTACCCTGAAAACCAGCTCATCTGCCTAAATGCTTGTCTGTCTCTCCCAACTACTTCAGATCAACTAATAAAATGTAACCTTTGCCCACAAGTCTTGTCCCTCCAAGGAAAGTTATAAATGTGCTTGGCCTATACAAATTACATTTACTCTGATACTCACCTGGGCCCTAGGTCCTACATAAGACTGAAAAAATATTTGAAATATTTGTTTGGTTTCACTGGCTTCAGAAGCTGAACTCCTGTGAGTTCCCACTTCTGTAAGCTTGGTGATTTTATACTCTTTCTTTTATACCAGGATTGTTAGGATCACTGGCAGTTTCTCAGGTTGAGCAGTGATGTCACATCACAAAATACAAACAGAACTGCTAACAGACAAAGTACATATTTATATCCGTGTCCTGAAATAGCTTAATTCTGAAATACAGAAAGTGCTTACAGGTGAGCTAATCAGATCCTGTGGGCTGCTAGCAGTAGCCTGGCAGAAGGTCACCTGAGGGAGCCAGCCTAGCCATGCCATCAGTTTCCAAAAACTGTTGGAGGTTACTGCCTTGTAGTGAGTTTATCACTAGCTGCCCCTGTGGGAGCTGCTGATGTGTTTACTTAATGGCCACTCCCGAGTAATCCACTCTAAAGAAGAAAGTAGCCATAGTGACTCATCTTCTGCCCAAGCAAGCTCCATCCTGGACCAGGAACATGCAACGGTGAAGATTCAGCATCTGCAACCACAAACCCCACAGCTAAGGAATACATCTTCTGATGTTGAACACGACAACCACCAGGACCATGGCTAATATTTCCTGGAGCTCTGCAAAACTGCATCCAGCAGTTAGCCACTTCAAAGATCAACACTGGTGGCTTCAGTTTAGCAGGGACATTTCTAGGCTCGCAGTCCTGTACATCATTCCTGCCTGGCAGGAGGCTGGTAGCAACTGAGGGTGTGTGTGAGTCCCTGCAGACAGAGCCAAAACCCACAAAACTGGAGAATGGGATTCTTCAGGGGTTGATAAAACTAGGCCCAGGTTAGAGAACTGTAATCTCTAAAAACATCTCATGCACATTTTAGGGGAATGGAAAATAGTTGTACACTTAATCCTGAAACTTACCTTTGAGCTTTAAGTACAGCCTGTTGTACCATCAGGTTGGTATTGAATTCCCTGTGTCCAGAGAAGTTTGCCAAAGGATTTTTCGTTCAAGTATAACGCATCCAGCTTCCTGCCTCTTCCCTTCAAGCAGAGAGTATATTTCAAATGATACATATCCATGCTCCATGGAAGGGTACATCCATTGGAAGCTGAGCTGGTCATAATCCTACCCTTGCAAGTGAGCTCCTTTTGACAAATATGAATGATGGACTTCTGAGTACTCTTAAACAGAAGCTGTTTAAACTGGCAAAATTAAACATGAGATTAATTCACAGCCCGGGAAGCTTGGGATTCAACCTATCAAGGACACCCTAAGGCAGGGTTCTTCAACGGCCCACGGGCCAGAAATGGCCCCCAGGGTCCTCAATCCGGCCCCCAGTATTTACAGACTCCCCCCCCCCCCCCCCCCACCGGGGGTTGGGGAAACCAAGCAGCCGCAGATGACTGCCTGCCACTGCATCCGCGCGCCGGCCCCCTGGTTAAAAATTTTGAGAACCCCTGCTCTAAGCTTTGCTTTTCCTTCTTCAATTATTATTCTCTATACCTTTTTGTTGAGTAGGTAATTTTAAAAATATTCAATGCTACAAGTCAAAAGGCAGGAATGAAAGCTTGCTCCATTTTTTTGCAGAAATTTGCATGTACTTTTTAACACCAGAATGACCTTCCAGTTTTTACAGGGATTATAGAAAATTTCTCATTGATAAATTTATTGCTGGTCTCAAAATTAAGAAGATCCCAAAGTATTTCACAGGATGCTATGGGACTCTTTGGGGAGGGGCTGATTCCCTATGGCTCCCTCCCCTCTGCCTCAGTAGTTGCAGTCTGTAGTACCACTGCAAGGAGGTTCAGTTGTGGAGCTTCATCTCTGAGCAAGACATTTGGACTACCCAGAATCATGTTTGTAAGGATCACTTGATATCAAAAGCAAAAGAACGTCCTTGTGCAAACTCCAGTCTAAGGGACCAGGAAGAAATGGTGCCGATGAACATTGTGAAGATTCAGGCATTCAGGAGATTTAGGAAAGTATTTTGCTTTCTACAAGGTATCTAATTGTTGACCATAATCAACAGAGTTTTGATACATTTTAGCTTCCCTGGGCTTTGTGTTTTAATTAAAACAGCCCAGCAAACTCTTACTCAGGACCCAGTCCAAGTCAGCAAACCACTTCACACATACAAATTCAACTCAGGACATCACACGTCACCCAGAATATGCAGAGGGATCTGTCATCTGTCTGGCCCCGTCCAGTCCTCACGCATCTGTCATGTGATGGTGGCCTCTCTGCTCCCCCTCACTAAGTGATGGTCAATAGATGAATTCCCTCAGGCAGCCTCTTCACACGCCCCCCAGCTGCCCAGGGACACAGATGCTCAGACTTTATTATTAGCACAGGCCCCAAGTATTTCCATTTTTTTTCTAGATAACTTTGGAAGTAAAAAGCTACTGAAAGTTTTGGCAAATTCTAGCACTTACTGCAACATCATTTCAGTGACTATCCAATATTATCCTCAGGCATTTGCTTGCAAAGGCATTTAGCATGCCCCTGTTGAGCTATAAGACACATTTATCAAGACATAAATAGCACTTGAGATATAAACTGGTCATTGGAAAATATCAATCTGACCCTGCCAGTTCATGACACTGTTACCCTCAGAATATTCTGACTCCCATTGCCCTGCCAAAGAAAGTAAAAGGTTGTCAAAACTTTCCGAAGTATTAGACTTTATGGGCCCTCATTAGGTTTTTGTTTTTTTTTTTCTCATAACAGATTATTAAGGCTATTAGGCCTCATTCTACATTCTTTACATCCTAAATATCCTAGAGTGATCACACAGATGTTAATAAAGTTTACATATATCCATAAACACCATTTAGATTAATTTACCTTGGTGGGCTTGGACTGCCAAATCTCACCAGGCATTTACCACCACCCACAGGCAGTTGGCTCCCTTGCAAATGTGCACCCCAATTTATTGCTCACAATGTGACCAAAAGACCCCAAAAGTCAGATCTGACCCTGCATCTTCCCAGTCAGCTCTTTGTACCCAACACTAGTCACAGGTGGATGCTCAGGAAAGAATTAAGCATCAAACAAGCAGCTTGAGATACTTCCCCCTGTGCCCTTGCAGTCCCTGCTGACGTTTTCCAGTGATGTGGGCTGCCTGAGCTGGTTGTGGCATCTACTGTTATCAACAGATGAGGCCCACTGAGCAGCTTGTGCCTCATACTTATTCTAAATAAAAAGAAACTATGCAGAAAATAAACTCTGCAAAAATAACTTTCTCTATCTGCCAAGCTTTGTGTGGTCTAAAAACAGTCCTTAGTCCAGTTTTTCTAAGAAAGGCTTTTAGTGTCGTATTTGCCATAAAGTGCAGTTCAGAAGTTAGAGACAAGACAAATGCTGAAATGCTTGAAGGTGTTACCAAATTTCATACAGTGTCAGCGAACACGTTCAGCACCAGTCCCAACACATTTTCTATATGTTTACAGTTTCCCCAGGAACAGCGGGTCTTGTGCTGGAAAAGTATTTTCTGCAACGACGCAGGCTGTGGAGATGGGAGCCAGGTGCCTGCGCCCCTGTACCCACTCCCCACGCTTGCCAGCACTGGCTGGAGCCCTGGCATGCCTGGCTGGCCACTGGCAATGACTCACCACTTTGTTTCTGGCATCAAGAAACAGATTTTCGAGCCTCACATTGTCCTGGCAGCTGATCCCACCAGTTTTGCCCATTACCCTGCAGAGTCAGAAACTTGCACTGCCTGCAGAGCAAGGTTGTTTACTGGAGGAATCTGCAGTTGTACTCAGCCAAGAACTATCGGTGGACATCTCTGGGATTACAGAGGCAATTGACTCCTTAATTAAATGTTAATAACTGATTAGACTAGCTCCACAACCTTTATTTTGGGTTCAAATTTCACACACGCTGCCCATCTCTTAAAAGTGAAGGTGTGGGATTACCTTTTCCAGCCTGTGCTAGAAGCTATAAACTCAGACAGCATTGACAGCTGCTCATAACTCAGACACGAGATACATTTGCCACGAAACATGTTATCAGTGCAAATTTCTGACACAGTCTCCAGCCTCCCCCTTTCCGGTGGGGCAGTGGACAGACCCATGTCCACACCCCTGAGAGAGTGAAACTCCCGGAGCTGCTGCTGCTTCTCCTCCACACCTCAAAAGCTCAAAGTAAACTAGGCCAGTAGTTGCTTGCCAAGTTTTATCTTGGAAAACAAGGGAAATATTTATGACCGCTGGGAACTCGGAGAAAAAAAAGACAATGTTTCTATGTGTGATACTGAAATAACCCAAAGTACTGAGCCAGTACTCCTATAACCGCCGTGCTCTGAGGGAGGAAAACACAAGGTCTCACTCACCAGTCTTCAAAAGTCTGGTCTCTAACACTATCAAGAAGCTGATCCAAGCCAATCTAGTATATAACAGCCATCTAAGGCAAAAAATCTTCATGTTCAGAATTTAGGAAAACGTAATTTCGCAAGATTATACTGCAAACCAGAACTTTGCTATACAGATATTATTTTTTCATTTATAAAAGAAAACTGCTGATGAAGGGGGATCAGTAAAATGCATCATGCGAATAGGTAACTAAATTTTCTGTGAATTTTTAAGAAGCAAAAAAAGCACACAATGTAAAGGCTACAGCATGCAATACAAAGACAGAAACCAAGCAGGCATATTCATATACATGGCTATTTCCTTGCTTTTAAAAGTGCTCTTTTTTTATTTATTTATTTTCCACAGGATTTTTTTCCATGCTGGCTTTTTAAAAATCTGCTCTTAAAACAGAAATCAAAGTCTGCAATATCTTTTTCATTTTGCAAATAAAAGAATTGTTTCTTTGTTATGCTTCTGAGTTTTGAGGCAAAGTATAGGAATACTAACTGCCGGGAAACTAGCTTCAAGAAATGCCCGTGGTTGTGCTTGTAACCCTCTGGGGAGGAAAATGGCTTTGCTTCCCAGCTGTTCTCAGACCCAAGCCAGTTCAGGAGAATATATACTGATTCCAGCAGGGGAAGCATACAACAAATTTAAACCTCCTTTCCTCCTCCTCCTGCATCTCTGTGCCACGTGAAGCACAGTCAGGAGAAAACTAAACCCACAGAATCTTACTGAAAACAGATCTAACTATGTAGCTCCACCTCTGTTCAGCTGTTTCATGGGAGAATAAACCTGTCATTGCTTTTTTGTATCTCCCTCCGTAAGTAATTCAGCAGTATACGAGGGCTTGAATTCTACATCACAGATAAAAGTGGAAATAAGACTGTATCAACCGAAAAGTTTGTTTAATCATGGCCTAAGGGATCGTCGATGGATCACTGAATAGAAACTATAAGCACAAACTAAATTATTTCTTGTATCAAGCAAAAGCTGTGTCCGCCTGCCAGATGATGCAAAATAACTCTATGGCAAAGAGTCCTGCAGATAGGCAGGACAGTGACAGGCAGAAGGCTGGTAGCTACCAAAACCCACTGCACTTCTGTGTAGATCTCTTGGCATTTAATGTTTATCCTTTGGCATGGAGGAAATGTGTCACAAGAAGCATTAGGCAACCTCATATGGACAGGAAAGGATTCCTCTGGTGCAGGATGTGAGGCAGACATGGGCATCACATCCCCTACTGACTAATTTTCACGGGTAAAAGCGGTGAAGACATTCCCCATCAGACACTCACACCTACAGAACACAGTGCACAGGCTTTCTAGTGCCAGTGCGACCTGCACACTGCATAAATGCAGCATCTCTTGTCTAGCTCATTACCCTCTTTAGTTGTTTGCTGAATCTCGAGAACATCCAAAATCCCTAACATCAAAATTTCCATCTGGGCACGTTTCCCCTCTGAAATTTATATCCTTTCTTTTCAGGGAAAAAGGGTACATAGACATTTGATGGGACAATGAAGTAGTTCAGTAAGTCTTTCTAACTGGAAAGCAACCGTGGGCCACTTTTTAAAGATGATCACCCTTCTTGTGGGAGTTCCTGGTTATATCAAAACAAATGTGAGATAAACCGAACCGGGCACACTTTAACAGTGTCTAGCTAACATTATCACTTAATTCTTCTGCAGAAGCAATGATGAAGGAGATTCCTACTGTAGCACCATGGCTTGAATTTTCACATAAAAATCACACCTCATCTTTTTGAATGCCCCTCCACAACAGCTCTGAGTTAGGTGTAGAATTCAGCCTCAGGACAGACTTTTAATAAACATTAATTGAAGGAGAGAAGTATATTCCCTACTCGAAGAGAGCTGAAACTTCACTTCTAGTTTGTGTATGGTCATATTGTGTATTTGTACAAGTGTTGCTGTAGAATTACAACATATGGAAACTTGGGCAACAGATCATGCAAACAGACATAATCCTAGTAATGAAGTATGTAAACAAAGAGAAAGCAAATTCCACCGCAACAAAACTGTACTCAACAGACAGACCTGTTGCAGTGTTATTTCTGTGCCAGCTATGAAATCACCATGATAGCATAGCTGAATATACAAATGAGGTTCAATAAAATTCAGAACCTGGTCAAGATGAGCCAAATAGTAATTATACATTAATATTCAAAATTAGCAGCCATTTCTTAACCTCAGAAAATTCTCAGCCACTGAGAACAATCTGTGATACAGAGGGATATGGATTTGATCGATGAACTACTCGATGGATGAGGAATTGGCTGGATGGCCACACCCAAAGTATTCCAGTCAATGGCTCACTGTCCAAATGGAAACTAGTAATGAGTGGCATCCCTCAAGGGTCCGTGCTGGGATCAATACTGCTCAGTGTCTTCATCAATGACATAGACAGTGGGACTGAGTGCCCCTTCAGCAAGTCTGCAGGTGACACCAAGCTGAGCAGTGCCATTGATTCACTTGCGGGAAAGGATGCTATCCAGAGGGACCTTGACAGGCTTGAGGAGTGGGCCCATGCAAACCCCATGAAGTTCCACAAGGCCAAGTATAAGGCCCTGCACCTGGGTTGGGGCAACCCCCAGCATCAATACAGGCTGGGGACAAAGGGATTGAGAGTAACCCTGCAGAGAAGGACCTGGGGATACTGGTGAATAAAAAATTGGACATGAACCCACAATGTGCACCTGCAGCCCAGAAAGCCAACTATATCCTAGGCTAGATAAAGAGAAGCATGGCCAGCAGGCTGAAGGAGGTGATTCTCCTCCTCTACTCCACTCTCATCAAGACCTCACCTGGAGTATTGCACCCAGCTCTGGGGTCCCTAGTAGAAGAAATAGACAGACCTGTTGGAGCAAGTCCAGAGAAGGGCCACAAAAATTATCAGAGAGGGCTGAAGCTCCTCTCCTATGAAGACAAGCTGAGAGAGCTGGGGTTGTTCAGCCTGAAGAGAAGGCCCTGGGGAGACTTTATTGCAGCCTTTCAATATCTAAAGGGGACTTCTAAGGCAGACGGAGAGAGACTTTTACCAGGGCCTCCAGTGACAGGACAAGGGGCAATCGTTTTAACCAGAAAGAGGGCAGATGTAGGTTGGACATAAGAAGACACTTTTTAGAATGAGGGTGATAAGGCACTGCAACAGGTTGCCCAGAGAAGCTATGGATGCTCCCTCCAAGGAACTGTTCAAGGTCAGATGGAACGGGGCTTTGAGCAAGCTGGTCTAATGGAAAGTGTCCCTGCCCATGGCAGGGGGGCCAGACTGGGTGATCTCTGAAGGCCCCTTCCAACCCAAACCATTCTATGAGTCTATGACATTAAATATGAATGCAATTGTGGAATAAGTTGGTGAGATCAGAGAATAAAGCAATTACAATAGAGTACCTCATTACAGTTGCTATTTCAAAATTAATTGATTCAATTAATGTTGGTTGAAAACTAAAAATACGTCATCACTGAAGATAACAGCAAAGTCAATTTGGAGTACTACCTACGTAATCAGTTTGATTTGAATCTGACCAGGGAATAGATTAAGGTACTCACCTCCAGAGTAAGTCTGGAGCTGAACAACCCATCTCATGCTTGTTTGTGATGCTTACTGAAGTTGCCACAGAGCAGGTACATCCTCCCGTACTGCTTATTGTTCTTTGGTTATGGGTGCTTGCAGACGTGTTGTTGACACAAGGCTGTTATTAGCAGCTACTGATGATGGGCAGCAGAAGCAGCTGGGATAGGGGACTTAGTATTTCATAATTTTTACAGTTCTCTCATCCTCTTGGGAAAATTCTAAGGTTTGTTGTTTGGCAATTCACCTCCATAAAATGCTGGAAGAGCAAAAGAGGTTGAAAAGCAGAGCCATGACTCCAGTTAAGTATAAAAATTCCATGGTGCATATCAACTCCTATTTGATGTGGACTCCTGCAGCATGCCCCTCTCAACAGATTAACTGTGGTCTAATTATCTAATGCCTTCATGACTTGAGATAATCTCTGTCACTCTAGACTCTCATCCATGCCCTTGCAGGGCTGTGTTTCTTGTAGCCTTCAGGTAGCTCAGTGGGTAACAGTGACCATAGGAGCACTAATGGGAACCTTGCAGCAGATTTCCTGTGCACATCATGCAGCCTCCTCAGCAGCATGTCAGTAGAGTCACTGGTAAAATGTACAGACCCACTCTGCAGGTACAGCCTGCAAGCATCTCTCTCCAAAAGATTTTACAGGCTGCCACCTTCTATCAGGCTAAAGCAATGCATTATTATGAGGCCCCTTCAGACTGTCACCCTTCCCTCTCAGAGAGTTTCCTGCCATATAACAGAGGTCATACACATGCTATACAAACTAGGATGGTACAATCACCAAATTAGAAAAGTCCTCAAGAGGGAAGTTTAGCTAGTGCAGATATCCAGCAGGCAACAATTCCATTTCACACCAAGTTTCAAAGTTTTAAGGTTGTTGTTTTTCCTCTTTCCCCAGAATCATTTGAGTATTTTCAAACCGTGGACTTACATTGAAACTCCTGTTGCACTGGGCTTCAGCTGGAGCTCTTCCTTTCTCTCTCACTTTATGAGTAGCAAACAGAGATACCTAAGCTGACAAGTGGGTGCCACATGCAATATTGCAGTTAAGTGGCTAGTTACTCTCTTAAAAATAGTAGACTAACTTGCAGGTTGACTAAAGGCATAGCAATAAAATCCCCTTCTAGATGCATCACTAACAAAAACCACAGAATGGTCTATCAAAAAGAAACAGCACAAAAGCTAAATGACTCTGGAAAGGCTAACAGGAGAAGATCTAACTGACCCAGCACGGGAAAAGATTATTGGAGCCCTCTGCAAGTAAGGGGTGATTGATCATGTAACTATTTTTGGCTTCAACATCCACCAGCTGTGAAGTCGACTCCAAATTCATGAGTGCTTCTTCATAAAAAAACAAACAGTGATTACAGCTTTGTGCTTTTTACCTCCACGTGGTAAAGGTACAAACTACACATACCACTCATCTTTTTTCCATATATGACAACTTCACTGTGCAAAATTCTCTCTTCTTTTTCAAACAAACTATAGTTACTGCCCTAATAACTCTCCAGTTTGACACTTAGTTTAAAATAAACACTAGTGGCTATATTTAGAGAACAATCTGGTATTGGTATAAATCCTCTCATGTTTCCACTTAAGCACAGAAGAATATTCTTGGCCAGGAAAGAAATCCCTCTGGAAAAGGTCTTGTAAGAACTAAAATGCAAAGCAATGACTATATAGGAATTAGTAAAGATTCATGTGTTTGAACTCTTCCTGCTTTTTACTAAACTTACACAAAGCAACAGCTTAGGTTAACATTGCCTATCTATATGTATGCATATTTAAAATGTTACAAGTCACCCTACTTGAAATGCTATAAGCTTGAAATGAGGTATTCACATAGCTACATAAGTTTTCAAGGATATAGACCAAGATGCTAATAAGTGGTTTGCTGACAGTATGTACTGTGAAGCCAAATATGCAACTGCAGATGCAGATACTAAGCAAACCAGTATACTGACACAGACTTGTGAACAGACTTTATTCCACTTACTGACAGATTTTATCGTTGTTTGGGCCCTGGACGTTATAATGTCTCCAAGGCATATCTCTAAGGGAAAAAGAAATCCTATTTTCTTAAACATCTTGTTGCTATATTGGGTACACTAAAAATCAAGGTACCAGGACGCTTGTATTTGTAGTTTTCATTTGTGTATGTGCATGTATGCCAGTACTCAAGGCAGCCTTTATTTCCCTTTATGAGAACTTAGGAATTCAAACAATCACAAATTAGTTTACACTTAGAAAAACCACAAACAATGATCTTCTGATTACTGGGAAGGCTCCAAATTTGTTCACAGCTATGGGAGTACACTGCTGCTTAAGCTATGGCTCAAAGCCTGAGCAGTACTAAAAGCTCCTCATTTTCTTGCTGCTGGTACTGAGCATATTTTCTACTGAACTCTAAAGGATGGCACCAAACCATAGGGCTCCATAATGGAAAGCTACACACTGCGGAGTATAGTATCCCTGCTCTGCTACAGAATCTCACAGTTGTTCTGCCATAATCATACAGGACAAAATCAGCTATCACCTGACACTTGGGTACTCAGGTCATGATTTTCCTGGGATGAAAAAGATCTCAGTAAGGTTGTGAAACATGGTGTGACACATGAAAATGTGTCTTCAAGTCTCCGGTCTTCTGGTTCCAGCTCCTACTTAAAGTTTGTAAATTTTTGTGACTGCTTGCCACAAGCGTGTACAAGTTTAAGGCAGGGAATAAACTTCTCTGTACACCAGACACGTGGCACACGGGGGAAAGAGAGAAGGGATTTGCTAAGAGCTGACAACAATAATAAATACTGATAATAAACTGCAGGTCAGCCTGGGGATACATGGCTTGGGAGAATTAAGGCCTTTATTTCCCAAACAGATGCAAGGCTGACAGTGCAGACATCTAAGTCTGTTTCATCACTTGTCTGAATGTATTCTGATGAGCTGAGAGCAACTCAGAGTCCATATCCATTCATTTGTCTGCCTCCCTGCTGACTCCACTGAACAATGATGCCAGTTACTGTCAGCTCTGTCGTATGGCCTTAAGTGAACTCAGCTCGCTTTGGCTAAACAGCTGTAAAATGGTACTTTCAGTTAAGGATGTTCATTTCCAGAATGATCTGCTAAGAGTGACTAGATGAAGCAGAACTATTTTGCTAAAGCTTCCTTAGGATAAAAATCATGTGTAAAACAGCACACACCAAAGACAAGAAGCCTTCAAGTGGCAATTACTAAAAAAGTAGGAAATGATGAACAGACCCTTTTGCAAAATCCATCAGAGTGCACTACACCTTAGCTTATCTGTTTCCCATGAAATCTTGCAGCCATGAGCATCAGAAAGCCTTAGCTAGAAAATCAAGCCCCAAAAATACCAGCAAGGAACAGGTCTTCCATATCCTGTCAACAATGATTAAAAGGTCATTCATCTAACAGGGGACCTGCAACAAACTCTCATTTCTTCTCCTGAATGAGGCTACAGAGATTTCATATACACATACATATAAATGGACTCAGACATATACTCATACATTTGACTATTCTGTTTAATTCTTGCCTTTAAGAGTAGCAAATATTCTCATGTTCTTCATTATGGGTGGAGATGTCTCTGAAAGACCACTGTAGTAGGGCTTAACTTTTAGTCAAAAACATGAAGATACCACAGAATTACAGAACAGTTGAGGCTGGAAGGGTCCAGCACCCCTGTTCAGGCAGAGCCACCTACAGCCAGTTGCCCAGGACCATGTCCAGATGTTTTTTGAGTATCTCTAAGGATGGAGACGCCACCAGCTCCCAGCAACCCTCACAATGAAAACATGTTTCCTGATGTTCAGTGGGAACCACCTATGTTTCTGTTTGTGCCTGTTGCCCTGATCTTCTCACTGAGCACCGCTGAAAGGAGCATGGCTCCATCCTCTTTGGACCCTTCCTTCAGGTATTTTTATTTATTTATAGAAGATCCCCCTTAAGCCTTCTTTTCTCCAAGCTGAACTGTCCCTGCTCTTGCAGACTTTCCTCATAGGAGAGATGCTCCAGCCTCTTCATCATCTTCAAGACTCTTCATTGGGGTCTCTCCAATATCTTGCACTGGGGAGGCCAGATCTATACACAGAACTCCAGACAGGGTTTCACCAGTTCTGAACAGAGAGGAAGTATCACCTCTCCGGACCTGCTGGCAACACTCCTCCTAACGCAGACCAGGGAACATTGCTGGCTCATGTTCAACTTAGTATCCATCAGAACCACCAGGTCCTTTTCTGCCAAGATGCTAAGCAGACCCCAACATATGTTCTGGCACAGGGCTGTTTCTCGGCAGGTGCAGGACTTCATACTTCTCCTTGTTGAACTTCATGAGGTTCCTGTCAGCCCATTTCTCCAGCCCACTGATGTACCTCTGGAGGCCAGCATGACCCTCCCATGCATCAGTCACATCTCTCAGCTTTGCATGATCTTCAAACTTGCTGATGGCATACTCTACACAATCATCCAGATAATGAGGATGTTGAACAGGATCAGACCCAGTATTGACCCCTTGGGTACACCACTAGTGACTAGCCTCCAACCATACTTCGTTCCAGTGATCACCACCCTTTGGGCTCAGCCCGACCATTAAGTCAGTTTTCAATTTTCACCTCACCTCTGCTCATCCAGACCATACTTCAAACACCTTCTTTACGAGGATCTTACTGGTATAGAAAGTCAAACAAACAAACAAACAAACAAAACCAACCCTGCCAACAAACAGAACTTCCAGGTATGTGAAATGTAAACAGGTGCTAAAAGTGTTGAAAAACTTCCAAATTAAGACCGGAAGCCCTCTTCCCTTGTTCTTCAGCTTCTCAGTGCATGTAATGTCACAGCCTCAGCAGCTAAGTTTCCAGTTAGTTCTCCAGCAAGAGAAGCCTAGACTTCATATTTCTAAACTGGTCTCAGCTAAGGTGCCATTACACACCAAAAAAGGCAAAAGAGACAAATTACTTTTTTGCTCCTTTGAAAACAGTTTTAAAGTATGCTTTTGGGCATTTTTACTGTCCACCTGCAGCACACATGCAGTGAGAGAGCAGCCATGTCACAGGACACTTCTACTTCAATATCACACACACCTTGGCTGCAACTCATGTTGCCTTCCCCATCAGCAACATGAGTTGCCCTGCCTTCCCAACCCAACTATACCTCAGAGAATATAATCTTGCAAATAACAATAGTAATAAAACAAATAATAATAAATCACTGTTGCCTCAGAAAGATTTTTAAATACAGAACACATCAGTTAAGCTCATTAGTTCTAACCTCCTTTACGAGAGGGGACATGCCACTTTAAAGGAAAATTAAACAGATTTTCTTATTGTGTTTTTCTGATTTTATTTTCCTCCATTCATGTTTTCTAGATTAAATCCTTAACACCCAACACGGTGTTTATGTCTTCGCTTCCCAGTGTGTATACGAACGTAAGCAAACCAAGAGATTTCTGAACACAGAAAGCATATCACAGGCAATTAAAAAAATCCAGATGCTATGCAAAATTTTCTGGCTGAGGTGTTATTACATCCAGTCATTGCAATAAAGCTGTGCCATCCAAGACCTGCCAACATCCACAATAGGAAATAGAGTCACAGAAAAGTCAGAGTTAGAGATAAAACTCCCCAAGAAAGACAGCATTATTGATTTCCAAAGAAAATAGCCCATAAAACAAATTATCACTCTTCAAAAAATAGAAGAAAGAAAAAATAAAGGCAGAATTCACGGATTTTAACTCTGAAAGGCTCAGGTGCATTACCCTGAGGGCAGGACTCCTGACTCCTGAGGGACTTAGTGGTATGGCCCCATAGCTGCATGGACACGGGAAAGTATTGCTCACTCATCCTTTCCACATTGTTTCTTGGAAATAACTTCTCCCTATCTCATGCAATGAAGAACCTGTGTTCCCCTGCTATAGCTCCTGGACTTAGGCTCCCTTCCATGCTGCTATTCTCAACCTGTGCCCAAAAGAACTGTTGACTCCTGCAACATAATGGAAACATTATGTTTCACAACGAAAACAAGTTTCCTGATGTTCAGTGGGAACCACCTATGTTTCTGGTTGTTTTTCAGAAGGCATTTCAGATGTGTTTCTGCTAGTAAAAACCTAAAGTCAGAAGTGACTTTTCCTTTACAGCTACCTATATGTATATAAGGCTAGTCTCAGTTCTCATAGCCAGGCACCAACCTCGTCATCTAACGCTCGAGTGAAGACACAGCCATTAAAATGACATTTACATCCTTTCTGTATTTCACAGTTTCCTGTTCCAGAGAGAGTACTTACCCTACCTGCTAACAACAGCCTTCTTCGAAGGGCTTCTCAAGTCATGTTGTGATAGTTACCGACAAGCAAAAGAATTATGTTCCAGGCTGGAAGAAACACGGTTCAGGAAATGTAAAACAGGCCTATGAGACGAGACACCTTTTCACTAAAAGATCTACAAATGAATCAGGGAGTGACACTGGACAATTTAGGGTACTCAACCATACATCAGCTGGGGATTTCTTCTGCAAGTAGAAAGTGTTTTGTGGAGCACTTAGAGCTTTATTATTCAAGCTTAAGAAAAGTGTTTACATTGTTAATTGAAACTTTGTTCCTAGATACAGTGCGTTATAACATGATCTTTAACACTATTATCAGAAAACAGGGAAATCTTCTGCTTATTCAGAGACCAGGCAGGATTGTTTGGCTTTCTTACCCTCCAGGCATGACATTTGCCACATATGGATCTGCGTTGAAGCTGAATGCAACAGCATTTTCCTGGACATCACAGCCACACAGAAGCCTGCTTCGACCTTTGTTCAACCGTGACTGCTAGACAAGGCAACAGTCTTAGAGTATTGACTGCTAATGATGTAAAACAAAAAAAACCAACCAAACAAACAACAACAAAAGGAAAAAAAAGAGAATCTGAAGACAGAGAATTACTTCCTTTGATAACCTTGCATCTCACTATGGTTTTGTAGCTATTCCCACATTTTTAATATGAAACACATTTTGTGGCCCAGCAAATTTTAAGAAATTCATCAAGTCACAACAGAGCTTCTTTAAGTATTTTAATGGTTTTCTGACTGAAAACTGTGAAGACTCTGTTTCCTAAAAGACTTTGACTGATATTTCAAATGGAAATATACAGTGATTCATGGATATTTTCATACTAGGGCTTGCCACGTTTTCAGAATAGAGCAAAGTGTTTGTAACATGTAGCTCATACTTTATCAAAGAATACATCTATTTAAAACAACGTTCAAAGTACACCAACACAATTACTCAGACTACTAGAGTTATCTAATATACTGAACTTGAGCCATGTTTGCCAAAAGAAAATGCATTGGAGGAATAGCCATATAGTGTAGGAGAAACACTGTTAATAAAAGAGCATTTTTGAAGTGGCAGGCGCTTTACTGTTATCTAAAATTGTAGGAATCTTTGGCTTGATTATCATATGAAGAAGGACTATAATAATCATACTTGAATCTTTGGCTTCCTAGAACCATAAGGAAGGACGGGGCAAAAAAATACTCACTCTTTTAAATGGGAGTAATAAAATATGTTAAAATGATATAAAGGCTTCTGAGCAATCAAAGCACTGTATAAAGTTAGATGGATGACTATGCTGGCCTTTTTTCTGGCCTGCTGTGGCATTACTGCCACAAAGGAATAGTAAGACAGTAAAAACTGCAAGACCAAAGGGAAATAATTCTTTTTTAAAAAAATTTTATTTTCTTGTAACAGTAGAAGGTTTGACCCCTTTGGTAAGTTTCATCAGTCAACTAATTATAGCATTGCCTGTACTGCTCTTGCATACAGTGGCTGTGGGTGAAGAATCTCCAAAGGCAATACAATGGGAAAACTACAAAAAAAAAAAAAAAAAAAAGGTAACGAAGACAACTAGTTGTAACTGAGTTTGAATTATTTCTTCAATAAGCTTTCAAAGATTTACACTTGATAACATCCTACATGGTAAGACTATTAGGGCATTTTCAGGCTGATTCTGTCACAACTCTGAACAGTCTGTACCATACACAAGGTGAACAAGTCTTTTTTACTAGCAGAAACACATCTGAAACGTCTGTGGTCACCCTTCAGTACAAATGCAAGCTTATTTTTCCTCACTACTGATCTTGACCCACATTAGATCTTAACCAAAATTCATACTGAAAATTGACAGTGCTGAAAATACCTCCCTTCCCTTCAAAAAAATGCACTGCCAAATCATTGGCTCTTCTCTTCATTTTCAAGATGATTATACATGTAGTGTAATAAGCACAATGACCACAAACTACTGCCTGTCAGCAGCTTTACCAATACAAAAACTCAGACCATGCTCACACCCTGAAACTCCTAAAAAGAAACTTTAGCTTGATCCATTTAAGTCTTCCATTTTTTCAGATAACTGAAAATATTTCTAGCTGTTTTCAGCAAGTGATTTTGCATGTTTGTACTTGTATTTTAGCAAACTTCAACAATATTTGCAAGGTTGGTACCCATCCTGTTTATAACCAAAGCTGAAAATATCTTATTTAACTTCCTATTAATGGAGAAGATACCAGTACAAAGCTAGACTGATTTCTTAATCCTGGGCCCTGTCCATCTTCGTCAGAGCCAGCCACAGAAGCTGTGACTTCAGGTGGGAAGCCGCACCTCACCCTCCAGCATCTGACTGAGACATGCCCAGATCCCTACAGCCTTCCCAGAAAATTCTGGGTATAGTCATCCCACATACCTGTGCAAGCTGCAGCGGTGTGACTGTAGCTGTGCAACCAACGCATGCAGTTGGCATTACAAATTATAAAGCTAGCCCTGGGTATGTCCAAATAAGCTGAAGCCTCATACTGAGTGGCTGCTAGATAGATGCATAGCTAGTTTTTCACATAAACGTGTGGCATTTTGAAACATGAAGCTGCAATACAATTTTTAGTAAGTGTGGTTTACAGTGCTGTATCTATATGATATACAGAATCACACAAGTTGCCTCACCCTACCTATGAGTAACAAACCTTGTTACCTGGAGGGAATCAACTTTTTGCTGGGGTTACATGCAAGTTATTTGTTTGACTGAGGTGATTTGGCCTCCATCACCACTCCCCAACACTCTTTTGCCCTCCTACAGCTTTTTAATTGTTTTTCAAATTCTAGTGGTAAATTACCTATTTTCAGTTGTCATCATGCAAAACAAAGTCCAGCTGATTGTCAGGAGATGCAGGTATACTCAGTAAATACGAATTTCACAACAGCTGTCCTCCCTCTCTGTGGCCAGCCTCCACAGCTCGGTGTAAAATGCACTAAAATAACTTGTTGACTCTAAGCACTGAATCACTAACAGCTGTATGTGGAAATATACTTCTGAGAATTATACTGTCCTGTGGAGGAGAGGAATGCTTTGAAACTCATCTCTCATGCAGTGACTCACCGATAACAATTTAGGATTCGTTTGTTCTGCTGCAAATGAAAAGCCAAGACTTATCACCAGTGTTATGCACAAGCAGCTGCTGCTAAAGCCCTCCATGAACATGAAGTGCTCTTGGCCGTCTTTCTTTGCACAAGACCTACTACTGAAGATGAGCAAATGCTAACAACTGTAATTTGGGCATAGTTTAATAAAAATGCTGTCACGCAGAAGCATAGGATGGAAGTTACACATGGGCAAGCAAAATGACAGATTTCCTAGTAGTATCAGCAAGGCAAGGGAGAGCCTGGAGCAAGGCTGAACACTACTCACACACGGTACTGTTAAGCTGCTGGTGACAATAAAGCAAGAACATATCAAGAAGAAATGAGTTGCTAACACAAGAATAGTGTCTGAGTAGTCTAAGTGAAGTACAGGAGAAATGGCACCAGAGGTGAAGAGGAAGTAAAAACACAAGAGTCTTAAGTGTACCAGAAGTATGTGAGCGTCAGCTTCCCCCTGCCCCAGCCCCCTTGGGAGTGACTAGGAAGGGCAGTTGTCTCTCCAAATGCAATCATTTTGGCCAGGAAGAAACAATTTAATTAAGGTCAAGGCAGTGTGCCAGTGACTGTATACCAGTTCTGATGGCTTCTCCCCTCCATCAAATGGCATTTGATGCAGAGATACTCATGCTACAGGTTTGGGAGACCCAAGCTAATAATATGCTCCAGTGGCAGGGTGGATTTGTCAGCTGAAAATCTTGCCAGCAAGCAAACACTGTGCTATGCCAGCCTGGTTCTGCTGCACCTAGGTACAAGCTGTTGCAAGTCTCCCTGAATTACCCTCTACTTTGCCTCCAATTACACAGTCATCACAAACATGTGAGATCACTTGTCTCACCTTAGGGTTGTACAAAGCCAGCAATGTTAAACCTTTCTTACATTTTCAAATTAATTACTTCCCGAGGTATAGGAAACTATTGCAGATAGATAGGAACAAAATTGAGACTACAGATGTGCCAATCTATCTGCCAGTAGGTTTGTAACCGAGCATGACACAGCAGACCTCAGACAGGAACTGTGCTTGCTGTAAAACAAAATCTAGGATCACCAGTCATTACCTGTTTCATTGCCCTGCATATTACAACCAAATGATGTGGTATTCAAGATGAGAGAGTTTAGGTCAAAAGAGGTCCATTTTAAGTCACACGGCACAGCTGGAAATACAAGCTTTTTAAATGGTATGCAGGCAATGTTTATATTTGAGATTCCTTACGCTGCTACTCTCACTTATCTGATGGCCTGGGATGGCTATCCTGTCTCTTGAAATTACTTTCCATCTTAAAACCATTTTAGAGTGTAGCTATATAATAACTATGGCCCAAAAGAAGAACTTCAGTTTCCAAACACTGTTGGTAGTGCTGTTGCTTGCTTACCTGCTTACCATAAACTGTTACCTGATGGATGCCCATTTTGAGTGTATCACAGAAACAGTGTCTTGGACTAAAGCAGCAAAAAGTGGGCACCTTTCAAGGGGAAGAAAATCAGGCTATTTTAACATATATAGTAGTTCATTATATCGCTCTTCTGAATGAAATTATTTCTTTTTAAGGATGAGTCCCCTTTGGAATACTGCAAAAAGAGAAAACTCAAAAACTCTGAAGTGTGCTATTAAAATATATCCTTGGAGACATGAGATTTGAAGTAAAACACACTTCCAGAATTTTAGAAGGAAAGCAACACACAAAAATGTGCCTTTAAAGCTGCCAATGATCATATGAGAGCCAGATGCATATGGCTGTATCAACTACCAGTTACAGCTTCAGCAGTTCAGTGCCACATTGCTCATTATAGAAGATCAACAAGGCAAGTTGCTTCACAACACTCCACAGAAGAGCAAAGTGATAAGGAGACAACTGTACAAAACCTGTTGCCACTACTACTAAAAAAGCTCCAAGTCCAATGCAATTGGAAGCACGTGGGCACATTTAACAACCATCATGTGCTTCTTGGAGCACCTTGTTAATATCAGCAAACCCTCTTCCCTACAGCTTGCAAAGGTAATAGACAAATTTATTAATGCTTAAATTCTAATGCTTAAATCCAGGCAAGCAGATGCAACACAGTGAACTTCATTAGGGCAGATTTGAGCTGACAGCCCAAAAGCACATTATTTGTAGCTCTATTAAACTCCCCGTTAACATTAAGGAAGACTGAGAACAAAACATAACAACAGACACAGGCACACAAAATGCTGTATGGACACTCTTGGCAAAAACAGAAACATTGGCCGGAGTCACAGAAAAAATATGCCATAGTTATTGTGTTTAATGAAACTTAACCTATAATGATGGTATGAGCAGGTTGTTCTTAACCTGCCAGGCTGTGGCAGGCTCTGTGCTGGACAGGGCTGGGATGAAAGCAAAAAATGCCAAAATCCAGCCTTGCAAAATGGCTGCAACTGACACAAGGCTGCATTTCCTACCGCTACTTCAAGTGGGTCTACATGGTTTTATTTATTACTGTAACCAGAATTACTGCCTATTACATACAGCATCTTCCTTTGTTTGAAAGTTTGGTTTACACTTACAAAGCATGTGTCCTCTGAAATAAATGCACAATTTGGTTAAAAAAAAAATCTCAAGATTATTTGATCAAATCCTATCATGGAAAGTTTGACAGCATATATTAGAATGAACCAGGTCTTTCTCTTGCAAGACACATACTGCTGACACAGAAGTAAATTCTTGTGGAAACAGGCCCTATGCACCTGCAAAATTTATGCCCCAGTTATGCTTTAGAACTGGACATAAACTCATGCTAAATATACCTGTGGGTACGCAACATGGTATTTGAGCTTCTCAACTATCTCTAAATACCACTGTAGTGATGGATATAGATCTGGTTTCTAAATTTCTCATCCATTAGTTGAGTCCAAGGAGTTCGACCTTTATCTTATATTCTGTAAGTGGATTTTAAAAAATACATTATCTGCTCAGAGGCATCATGAATGCAAGAATATTTATAGGTGCATGCCTGCACCTCTGAAGTTAAAATGGACCATTAACACCTTGGTTTATGTGTACTAGCAAATCATTCAAAGCTTGCAGATCTTATCACTGGTCCATTGATGACACACAAATTCACCTGCTACTCATCAGATTTCAGCGCCAGGATGCCTTTTTCCTAAGCAACAACATTAGTGTGTTTCTTGTGTAGCTGGTATCCTACAAACACTCACTTCATAAAGCACATCATGTTTGCATGGGATTTCCCAGCTTACACTGAAAAGAGAACTGTCATGCTGCCAGAAACATGCTGCCTCAGGCATGAAGCTATCTTTACCCAGCCTGGGCCATGACCTCAGCCTGGGTGTGCTTCTCAGCCATAGGTAACCTCGCAAGAAATTTGTATCCTCAGCTGTTTCTATATTTGACACTTTTCTTTGCATGGTGGCTGTCTGCTAAAAATCATTACAATTCTAAAATGCAAATACCAAGTTAGCAGATGACTGACTCAAAAGGCTGAGAGTTAAAAAGAGCACATTGATATTTGTACTTGAAGGTCCTATTCCTGAATTCAGAGCTGTGTGAGAGAGCTTGAGGCTTACAGAGGGTTTCAGTGAAGCTGAAGTCTATGGGAGCACAGATCTACTGGACAGATATTATGGTAAAACGTCTGATTTGTTTCTTGTGTAGCTGGTATCCTCCAAACACCCACCTTGTTAGGGCCTGATTTGCCTGTCTTGAGTAAAGCAGGGAAGAGTGAAACAGCTATCCATTTTACCACTGACTATTTGGTTTTGATTTTCCTTTTGCACTTGACTAAAATGGGCCCTAAAATGCCAGTCAATTACAGGTACCAGAACTTGAGCTGTAAAAAATGAAAATCTTTTAAATTATAAAATTTGTAAGTTTAAACACAAGAAGTCCTCTTATCCCAGAACTACCAGAATATTCAAAATGTCAGATACATTTAAAAAAGCAGTTGAACCTTAGAAACCTATTCATTTAAGCTGTAAACAAAAGCAAAAAGTAACCTTACACTTCCTTTCTGTGCCTGACTCTTTAGCAGATATTGGCTTCCTTGGCAACCAGGCAAAAAACTTTCAAGTATGGAGTGGAATTTTTTATGAGCAGGATTTTAGTTATATTTACATCATCTTGACAGTTTGGCACAAGATCGCACCATTGAGAGATTTATAAGATGAAAGAACTTGCACTGCAAGTCAGATAATCCCTGTAAGAGATTTGCTGTATATCACTCTACAAATAATATTTCAAAATAATAGAACAATTTTGAAGCAATGAAAGGAGAAGTGAACAATTCAAAGCTAAGCTGCCACTCCCATCCTTAACTTCCTCTGTTGTCCCAGTAAATTACCACATACACGTACACTGATCTGCAAATACCAGGGCTCGGTGCTGCCAAAAGGAACATGGCTTTACTAGTTTAAAAAAAAAAAAAAAAAAAAAAAAAAAAAAAGAGCATCTAAGGAAGACTAGTTTTGCACACCCGCTACATAGATTTGGATGAGCTATTTTCAGCTAGATTTAGTTATGACTGTATGAATGAATTTCTGAAGAGGCTATTACCTTGTGTGCCAAGTATTTGCACAGAATGACTTACTATGAATAAATTACAGAAATAATGGAAATGCTGACACAACTATGCCTATTAAGACAGCTGGTACACCACATATCCTCCCAGAGCATAACAGTTCAGTTACATATCACTGAAAAACAAGATCTACAATGACAGAAGCTGTACAACCACTGGTATGCTTATGGTCACATAGAAAAATCAAACCACATACAATAACCAAAGTAGTGTTCTGTAGGAAAAAAAAAAAAAAAGCACGCTGCTGCTGATTCAAATCTCTGATCCAATTTCCATTTCCTGCAGCACCATATCATGGATGTGCACAACATGATGCACATCCATTTCTGCAGGTATTACTCCCAGCATATCACAGTCCCTTGGAGCTGAGTTAATACTACTACCCTGTGGCTCCCTGTTAATGGCAAGGAGGAAGTGCTGATTCCAAGACAGGCAGCTTAGGAGGGCATGATTTTAAGAGGTATAGCTGGGAAAGCATAGATGGTTACTAAAGTTCCACTAGTATCTTCAAAAATACAGGAAAATCTATGTATGTTTAAGTAAAAAGAGAAAAATGAACTATTTTAATCATGACATCCTCACGGCCTTTTCCGAGTTAGCACTCTTCATACACTCTCAAATCCTAATAATTCATCTAAAAATTAACAATTAGGGTGACTTTGCATATGTGAGCACCGATTACAAATGAGATAAAAACAAAACGTACAAAAAAAAAAAAGCTTCATTATCAACCGAGTAACAAGTGGAATGACAAAACTGGACCAGCCAGTTTTGAATGGAGCACTGATGAGGGGTAATGAGGGGTGTACTCGCCCCTTCATTATTCTTAGTACCTGGTTTAGAGCTTAAAAACTTTGAAAACACATAGTCCCTTTTACTGCATGAGCACAGCTTTCACTCCATGAATGATGCTGCGGCCAAAACATAACCCAAACTAAATCATTTTACTGCCCAGTTACAACCATGTTGTATTTATTTTTGGTTAGTCTTTGGTTTGTTCATATTGGTTCTGTTAAAAATGGGAGTCTACATTAAAAACTTATCAAGAAAGGGCTACAGCTGCATGGAAACTTCACAGTGGCTGCATTTTGTTCTCTCAGTGGCAGTCAGTCAAGTCTAATACAACTTACTGAAACAGTAATGCTAATCTTCCTACTGAACTATAAGTACCATAAAATGGAGAAAAGTCTTAACTGAACACTTTGTAAAGGTACTCTTCATGAAGATTGTCTCCTGCCCTGAAAATGCACACACTTCTACAGTTAAAGCTGAAGTATGTTTATAAAAAAAACAATAATACAGCTTAACAGGAATTTGACCGATGTGTTTTTTTCTGGGAAGAAGTTACCTACAGCAGATTTGATATCAGACACCTTTTCCCAACGGAAACTTGAAGAAACGGGAAGGCGGTTCCTGGGACATCCCGCAGGAACCTGCGGCGCTACCTGTGCCTGGGGAGGCACGGACGCCTCCTCGCGTCGCCTGCAGACGGGGCTCGGGGCGCTGACAGCAGCCACCGAAGCTGCACACCGAGGGGGTCCGACGGCGGCTCCTTCCCCGGGACAGCCGCGCAGCGCAGCACTGGGGCGGCAGCGGCACCCCGGGACGCCGCTCCGCGCAGCGCTGCGCGACACCACCGCGGCCGCGGGCTGCAGGGGCGCCCGGCGCGGGGGGCGGCGGCGCCCGGGGGCAGCAGCAGTGCCGGGGGTGGGCTGCGCGGCCGGCTGGAGCTGTTCGCCCGGGGGCCGGCAGCGCTCTTACCTTCCCCGTGCAGCACCCAGGGCAGCTGCGCGTAGTCCCACTCGTAGCCGCAGGCGCTGTCCTCAAAGGCGCACGACCCGGGGGAGAGCAAGGCCGCCCCGACGAGCCGCAGAGCTGCAAGGACAAAGCGAGCCCCGGTCACGGCGTGGCCGGCCCGGGGACCGCGGGCTGGGGGCCGCCGCCGACCCCGGAGCGGCGCCCACCCCGCTCCCCGGGGGGCGGCACGGCGCGTCCCCCGCCGCCGCTTACCGTGCGCGGCGAGGAGGCAGAGCCGCAGCATCTTCCGCGCCGGGGGAGCCGTGGCCAGCGGCGGCGGGGCGGGCGGGCGGCCGGGAGCGCAGGGGCGCGGCCGCGCCGAACCCGGGGCTTCGGCGGCGGCGGGGCTGAGCGCGGCCCCTCGGCACCCCGGCGGGGCGCAGGGAGGCAAGCCGTGGCGGCGGGGGGGCAGGGCAGGGGCGGGGGGGGCAGGGCAGGGGCGGGGAGGGCCCGAGGGCACCCCGGGTGGGCGGTGCGTCCCACCCTCGACGCCGAGCGGGGTCGGCCCCGGTCTGTCGCCCGAGGCGGGGGCGGCCGGGGCTGGGGAGTCCTGGGGGTGGGGGTGCCGCCGCCCCTCCGGGCCACCTGCTGAGTGCCTCGCACGCACCCCGCACACCCCCTGTAGAAGTCTGCGTGCTTAGGTTTAGGTGGGTTTTCCCGAGTTTCAGCTCGTGCCCACTGCCTTGCTCCCATCTCTGGGTACCACTGGAAGAGCCTGGCTCTGCCTGATGTAGTCCCCCATCAGATATTGATGCACATTACTAAGATGCACACTCCCACCCATCTGCCGAGGACAAAGCAGCTCCCACCCCACCAGGGCTCCTCTGCCACCACTACCTGCCCTGTCAACCTTCTCTGCTTCAAAAACCGCCATACTGGAGGGCCACGGCAGGGTACCCTGTCACTTTTAGGTCAGAAAGATGCCGGAGTTCCTGGGGTGGTCCAAGAACTGTATGTAGTTCACAGGATTACATGATAACTCAGGAAGAGACCACAGGAGGTCTCCAGCCCAAGCCCTGCCCAAAGCACAGCCTGCCCTGAGCTCAGGCCAGGCTGACCAGGGCCTTACCCATCTGGGGCCTGATAACCTCCAAGGCTGGGGATGGCACAGCCTGTCTGGGCCCCCGCTCCACTTCTGGGTTGTCCTTGCTGGGAGAACTTTTCTTCCTTATGGATGCTCTGAATTTTAGCTGTTTGAGGTGTTTCAGCTGTGCTGCTGGCTCTCACCCCCCCACCATGCACCACTGAAGAGCCTGGCTGCATGTCCTGCATGCCCTCCTACCTATACCAGGGCTGGGTGCCCCCAAAGCTGTCCCTCTTCCCAGCTGAACCAACCCTGGTCCCACAGCCTCTCCTCACAGGACAAGAGCTCCAGCCCCACCATCTCTGTGTCTTCCCCTCTCCTCCCACCAGTTTGACAGTGTCATTCCCATGCTGGGGACCCAAACTGGAGGCGATTCCCAGACAGGGGCTGACATGTACGAAGCAGGGTGCAGTTCCTGTGCTCCCATGGCTCTCAGGGCCATGTCCTGCTCACACCACCAAGGGCATCGCTGACCCTTGCTGCTGCCCAAGCACATGGTTGGCCCCAGTGCAGTTCACTGCTTGCCCATGCGCAGGGCCATGCCCCAGAGCTGTTGCCTGACACTGCCAGTCCCAGCCTGTGTCTCTACAGAGCCCTGCCTTCCAGCTGCTGCGCTCAGCATTTGCCTGTGTTGAATTTCCTGGGTTCCTTGTTGAGCCCTGTTCATGTCCGCCTCAATGGCAGTCCTGCTGCCAGCGTATCGACTGGTGCCCACATCTGGAAACTTCAGATGCCTGCCAGCTGTTCCCTTCTCTGGGTCAGACCTAGTGGCTAAGCCCACCTAACTTAGTCTAAAGGCCCTGTTCACCCTTTTCAACAGATTTGCATTCATCTTGTATTGCTTGCTTCAGCAGTTGTTATACAACAGTTTCCCATTGAAATGTCTGGGAAAACCTAGCTGCCCAGAGGATTCCTCAGTCTATTCCAAGGTAAATTCACCCCAGCCATAGTTTTGAGTCATCACCTAAACTAATTAGGTACAGTGAGAAATGTGAACAATTGACTTCCTGAAAACATCCTTCAAAATCACAAAAGTAACCAAGAGGATGTAGAACATGATTTTGGGGGACTACTCCGATACCACTTTCTACCAGTCCATGGGCTCCAGGGAAACAGGAACAAGCATCAATTCATAGAGACAAAAAATGCTTTGATTCATGCCAGACAACATTTTCTTAGTTATAATACGTAGTCATATTTCTTAATTTTCTCAGAGTCTGTATTAAGAATTGCTACTCATGGAAATGGGTATTCTAAGTACAATCACTAACTTCAATATTGGATTATTTAGTAAGGCTATGTCAGAGAAATACTAAGAACGGTGCAGAACAGCTATATGGGGTTTTTCTTTAGCCATTGTGAGCTAAAGTGTTGTTTGCATGACAGCCCACACAGGCTATTTCAGTTATTTGGCCTTTATTTTTCATAATGTTAGCAAACTTTGGCATGCATAAAAAGCCTTAACAGGTTTCTAGCAAAGTTACTTGAAGCCAGTAAAAGATCTCTTACACTCACCAAGTTTCTACATTCCTGAATAACTGTGATGTAACTTCTTGGTATACTTTTCATACTACCATTCCTGAATCCCACATACCATCTAGAACTTTTTCCCTTAAATTGACATAGTCTCTGCATCTAGTCAACTCTGCTAAGAGCGTAGGCAATATCTTGTATGATCAGCCCTCACCTAGTTCACATTTTGCCTGTGAAGATTTTTGGCTGGCAGACTTTATTGTGTTTTGGGGGGAGGAGCTTCATCTGTCAAATCCATGTGTCTTCAATTTAGAGACAAGGATGTCATGCAGGGCAGTGTCAAATGCTTTCTAACCTTTCAATCATACTTCTCTACCAGCATCCCAGCTGGATGAAAAACAGCATGTATGCAAACCTTAGCACCGGCAATAAAATCAGGAAGTTATTACATTTTCCAGTGAATCACTTCCCACATGCAGCCTGCAGAACTGGTGTGTCCAGAAACAGTTTCTGAATGTCCACAAACATATCCTCTGCTTTTCCGAAGGTCACATGCCAGGCCTCTCTGGATACATGAGGCAAATAAAATAGGTGGCACAAATATCTGTTGCTGGCACCCTGCAGATCGTTTCTTCTCAGATAGTGGAAAAACTTCCTGCTTTTAGAAACTCATTCAATTCATATGGGTCTTTAACGAAACTAGTGGTCTTGACCAGCACAGATACCTTTGTTTTGGGTTTTTTTTCAGTTTGACCTGTGGTTTACAGAAGAAGGAACCTGCCAGCTCTTCTTTGAGCTTCTGCTCCAGGGGAAGTGAAGAGTTATAAGCATCCCAGAAGAGAGGGACCCCACCGCTCTGCTCTGAACTCTGTTGAAAGCTGCATTATCACCTTGACAAAGTTCTCAAAATTTTCCTCTACTGCCAGGGTGCCCCATTCCATCTTCTCCTTCAAGGAATGTGCTGCCCTGATGAGATCCAGGACTTCACTCATTTTTAACTCAGTTTATGCCCAGATTTTACTACAAGTTTTATATTTTCAAGATTGTTTTTATATATCACAGGCTCCTTGCAGAGCATTCTGCATCAGACTTGAGTCACAAGCTGGTCTCTTATCGGGGATTTAACTGATCCCAAAATGCAAAACTGGACCTTTAGCCACAGGCTCATCATAAACTCGATGAGTCTTTTATCTTCTTTTGCATTCTCTGTTTAAAAACAGTATTGCCATAATTCTTTTTTTTTCTTTTTTTATGATGGGCAGAATATCATGGCTTGTTAGAGGCATTAAGTGCCTCAGAACCAGTTTCTTCAGCAATAAGGTTAGCTTTCCTTTTTTTGCAGGGCTGTGTTTCTCATGCATGTATGTACCATTAAGCACACCTGTCTGTTTTTTCAGGGAGTACCCTCTTTCCTATGGCTTCTATCTGGTCCCATCTCTACTCCTTAGTTTAATTTATTCCTGATATTCTAGACAGAACATCCTGGTAGGATGCAAAAACTTGTTATGGTCCCAAGCCTTCAGCCTTCTATGAATAAGACCTTTCTTTGTTTTTTTTCTGTCTGAAAAAGGAGTCCAGATAGAGATAGACCTGAAGCTGCCAGTTTTTGCAGTAAGTCACCTCCCAAAAAGTTGAAGTGGTGCCTGTGTAGCATCTTTACCCAATTTTTGCAGCTGTGCCTTTCTCTGGCTTGCCTTCCCATCTCTGTTGCAGTATGAACAAAACTCACACAAACACATAAACGTAATGTCAATGCAGTTACAGATTAAAAAAAGAAAAAAAAAGGAAGAAAAATAAAAGAAAAATAAGCATGTTACAAGTTTTTCCAGCTGGCTAGCAAAACCAGGCAGGTTCTCATCAGAGTCATCTTCAGAATCAAGCTTGTGCGACTACAGTAAAATGGTTGCTGCTCAGAAATATGACAAATCCAAAAAAATTAACTGTCAGCTAAAGAGTTTTTCTCTTTTTCATGGAAATACCATGTTCTTTTAGTCTTTTTAGATTTTTACTCTCTGTCATGGCTGTCAGTTTTGTAACAATCATATTTCTTTTGAGATGACCAAAGCAGACTCCTATGCCAAAGAAGAAACAAAAGCCCCCGATACACTGCATGCCATCAGGTTTTGTTATAATGCAGTTACAGATTCAAAATAACTCTTTGAGTGATGCACACAGAAACTCCAGATGTGAAGTAAAAGAATCAAAAGGAAATACTTTGCTTTCTCCTAAAACTATTTTCATTTCTTCTTCCTTTGTTCCAATACTGTTGCTGCAAGTTTCCTTTAATTGGTTAGTTAAGACTAAATATATCTCTCAGCCATAACCACTCCGAGTGCTACAGAGATCAGTTCCCTAGCTTTGAACATCACACACCTCTCTTCCCAGCCCTTTGTTAGCTCTCCTCCTGTTAAATACGAACTGTTTGCCTTCACTTTCAAAGCCTTTCATGACCTCCATCTCTTTGGCTGGCTCTTCCTCAGCATTGACATCAGCTTCTACCACCTTTGATCCTCTCACATGTAAGAAGCTTTCCGTAATCATCCCCGTTGTTTCTTCTTCTGCTTCAGGTTCCTCCTTAAAAGGTGGTTTCTTTGTGGTCTGGTTTGGGTTGGGTTCTTTTTTTACTGTGAGACCTGTAAATGTTGACAAGACAGAAACTGGTGTGCTGTGTCCAACGTAAATCGTGCAGGATTGTTTCATTATATTTATGTGGCTGGCTCTTTTTATCCACTGTCCCTTTTCATAGGCAGAAAAATTTTGTGAGAAGCAAGGATTACTTTTATTTCTGTTTTTGTACAGGGCCAAGTTTAATAGAGGTACTTCGGTTCCTAAATGCTATGGTAACACAAACAGTGGGAAATAACAAAGAAATCAGGATCACTTAATTTGTTACATTATCTGTCTATCCAGGCTGCAGACACAGCATACTTGGCATATCTAACTTGTGGCATACAACAACATTTAGAACACAGACCTTCATTTTAATAGCATTCTGTTACCTCCTCAGTAAGAAGACTTTACCTAGGATTTATCTAGTCAAAGCCACATATACTTATGGTTTAGGTTTCTCTTCTGGTCCAAAAAAATCCTCAGAGACTTGAATGTTCTCAACATTTCAGTGCATATCTGCTGTGAAACATTTTTGACAGCTGGCTGACTAATATCTCTACTTAATCTTATAGAATAGATGGATTCATTCCTGTTTCAAAGAGTAACAAACTCTTGGCAGGGTTTTTAGCCAAACTTTCTGAAGCCAGATATGCACACCTGACATGAATTAATTTCAATACTAAGGCAGAAGATTAGCTAAATGTCTCCAGCAGCTTTGAAAAATGCCCTTTTTTATACAATAAGTATATACATATATATAGAGAATCAAGTGTATATATAGAATCAAGTATACTGCATTATACAGTACACATGACTTTTGAAGAGCTGATGGCCCAAATAGCCAAGTGATGCTGGTGGCTCACCGATATAAGCACTCACTAAGAACAGCTGAAGTGACTAATTGGCCTTGGTTGTTTTCCTTACCGGCCTTCAAGTCATTGCATCTTTTAGCAGGGGTGGCTTAGCTGCACATGCAGCAGCTTCTCAGCCACCAAAGTTTACAGCTCCTTGTTGGTTTTTAAACTGGCAGCTCCAGGTTGCTGTAACCTCTCAGGAGCCAGGGAAGTGACAGGAGAGCTCTGTAATGGCAAAGATGTGTGTGAATGAGGTGTTCTGAAGAGCAAAGGGAAACAGCGAGCAGCAATGTAAGTACTGATTAATATTTGGAAGGTAAAGGGAAATGCAATAGATGCAGAGTTTGTCAAGAGATTTGAGAAAACATTTAAAATAATGAGACCAATGGTTACAGCAGATGCTTTTGAAATGCAATTTAAATTTTCAGATTAATTTTGAGGAATTGGAGGAGGATGATACAGAATTTCTAAAATCCTAGGTAAGCCAAATTGTGACAGAAAAAAATGAGTGAAAATCCAGGCATGGGTCTTGAGACAGTAAATATTAAAACGATATAAAAAATCCTGAGACTGATGTAAAACCTCAGAGTGGCTCACTAGACTGTCTTCGAAGAAATGTGTGGAAGAGGACAGATCATTTTCCTTAATGATGAATTTGTAAAAGCAGTTTGCATCTTACTAACCTACATTTCCCAAAATCCCATACTGTCCTTTCCTGCTGCTAAATTAATTAGGTTGTTCCCTTCATGTCAGGGAATAACATAATCATGCACATGTTAACCAGGCTAACTTACAAGGGAAAAGAAGTGTCATTAATCATTATATGTGCATTTTTGAGGAGTACAAAAGCCTTATTCAAATGGCAGAGTTTAATTCTATAGGCACTTCCCCAGTTGGTTCCTAACCAGCCAGGAAATGGGTAAGCCACATTTGTGCTTTTTGCCTTTTAAGACAGGGAATGTAGAGATCTAGGATAAGGCAGAAGGCCAATTAAATGTCTTGTTAAATCTTATTATTAAGTGAGCTTGCTTTAAGGACAAAGTTGATCCACAAGCTGCAATTTGCCTTGTTAGTTTGATTCCTCTCATATTTCCAGATAAACTGCAACACCAGAGAAGCAGAAGAGCAATGATTACAGCCTGAGCTTTTCCAAATTCTCTGCACTCCTAGCTACAGATACTGTCCTCACAGTGTTTGTTCTGAAATTCTGGAAAATACACTTAGTAAAAAGCTCTCATTGCATGCCCAGGCACATCCAAACTTTCCACTTGTTTTCAGACATTGGACACTGGTAGTGTTCTTAGTTGGAAACGGACATCAGGGCTGGACAAGGAAATGAGGTCTTGTAGCACAGTTCAGTTCTCACTTCACATTTCAGTCTCCGCATATACATATGTTAATGTTATTATTTTTGCCTTGTATGGTTTAATGGTACTATAATCATGTGGTATTTCACAAGTCTAATTAGGCAGAAAACCTGGCATCTGTTTATATTTATCTACAATATGAAAAATACCAATAATTTGTTAATTAACAGCAAAATAACGTCATCGATCATTTATAAATCAGTAACTCTTTACTTGTAGGCATGCACAAACCAAAAAGCCATCAACAATTGCAGAAAACCTTTTATATGAATGATGTCCCTTTTCCTTATTCATTCTGTGCTTATAACAATCTATTTTTAAGATTTCTTTGAGATATCAGCTGCACAGGAAGCAGGAGAATGCCCAGCTGTTCAAAAGCAACTTCATAAGGAAAAAAATCAGGGTTGCCACGGTAAAATATTATTTGTGTACAAATAAATGTCCTGTGGTCAGTTTCTCCCTGAAATGACAGTACTTTTGCAGAACTCGGAAGAAAGCAGAGGAGAAAGCCAAATATGAGGAGATGTACAGAGATGGAAAATGGAAAATAAAGGAAGTGAGACAGAAGAAAGGGAAGATTTGTTCAGTTCTGTTTAAAAGCATTAGCCCTATTTTTTATGACTGTGTGAGTGGATCTGCATGTGTCATACTTGCTGTAACGTAGCTTTCCAGGGACTTCTGCACTAGATTGGCAATAAATTAGACTGATAATGAATATACCTGGCAGGTGCAAAATAACTGCCCAAAAGAGTGTAGAAATTCTGCAGAGGAGGGTTGCCCTGTTTTAAAAAGTCGTCCAGGACTAGTTCAGCTGTGTTGGCAGTTTTTCTGTCTCCTGAGTCAGCAAAGAATTGGCATACACCCTGTCAGTATCACATCCTTGGGCTTTGGAGTCCTACAGCAGGAAGTTACTGCACTCACCTGGCTGCCAGCCTAGGATTTTTTGTGGCTTGAAGTCATATAGTAATCCATCTCTTAGCTGGGTATCTCCTCCTGCCTTTGTCAGAGCTTTCTCTTTGCTAGCATTGGCATCATCTTGTCTTTTAAAACATGCTGAATAGAGCAAGGAGATATAGATATATATAAAAAGGAAAAACACGTTCACAGCAACAACAGTTTCAGTTGCAACATCAAATAGTAAGCATATGAGATTTAAAAAAAAATAAAACAAAACAAAAACCATAGAAACAAGAGAGCTGACATACATATAGCACTTTTGCCTGAAGGGGCTGTGGCTGAAGTGTTATAAATTCACATCAAAGTGAAGAATTCTCCACCTGACTGTAACTGCAAAGGAAATCAGGATACTCATGCTGGAGATTGCCGATTACTGTAAGGTAATATAAGCGTCACTTATACAACCCTCCAAATGATGCAGCTCCAGCTGCTCCTCATTTTTCGGTTTGACACATACCAGAAATGTACAGACCACAAAATAAATACACATATAAAGCTGTACAGGCAGGTATTGCCACAGGGTTCGTTCCCCATGCCGCCTTCCCGCCCCCATCCCCCAGCCCGTTCATGTCAAATGCCAGCATTTCAACAGATTGCATACAACAAAGAAAGATCTCTGTAATGTATCACTTACTTTGATTACAGGCTGTAACTTGTAACTTACCTGATGAAAAACTTGAATGGCAGCTCCACAGTGTTCCAACGTATCCAATTGATCCTTACATTTGCCTTGTTTCACAGGGATAAATGACCTTTTGTTTTCCTGTTACACTGATTTGTTCTGATCTGTGAATTTTGTGCCACTCGAGCAGTGTTGAAAATCTTTAAGGCAGCAGTTATTGCAATGGTATGAGAAAGGAAATTGTTGGAAGAAGAAAGGCGATGTGGTTGTTTATTGTTTGGAATCATGCATTTCATTTCTCAGCAAGAAGAAAGCATGCTGGTGAACACAGAAGTTTGTATTTTCAAAGTTGTTTAAACATTTAAGGCTCAATTGGGGTTTCATATCCTGATTTTATCCCTCAGTCTAGTTCTTGATTTACCCCGCAGTTGGTGTGAGGAGAGTGAGGCTTCCCAACCTGAAACATTATGTAGGTTGTATAAAGGAGTATAGGATCCAAATAATGGACATAAATGTCTTAAAACTTGGAGGTACAGAAAAATCCCTGTATGTTCTGGTTTTTAGAAGCCAAGTTCCATGAAAAAGACAGTGCCATTTTGTCATTCCTGTTTTGCTTGCCAACCACAAAGCCTTGCCAATTTTAAAATCTGCAAGGACAAAAAATTTATTCCTCAGGTTAAAATATTTGTTCCCCAGGAATTATTAGGGACAATTGTCAGACATCATGACGGCTTGGCAGAAGGAATGACTGAGTCACACTAATCATCTCTAAACAAAAAAAAGACAGGAAAAAAAAAGTAAATCTAGAAACTTTAGAGGCTCTTCTTCCTGTTTTTAAAGCTAGCAAACAGATGAGGCTATTTCTTCTAAAGTTTTTCACTCTGACAAAAAAAGAAAACCCAAAATTACATCCCTTCTTGTGGCTGTGGTTTGCACTGTCAGCTGGTTTGATCAATGTCTGCAAACAATCTGTGCAAACTGGGCATCTCACACCAGGCCAAAATGATCAGATGTGCAAGTAGTCGTCTTTGCAACAAATGCTGCACTTCATGGTAAACAAACAAATTTCTGTTGCCGACATAATGACAGATCCATGGCTTCCTTGCAACCATGTAGAGACAAAAGCAGTGAGTGAGGATTACAGTGAATGGCCAGGTCCAAGGGGGGAAATTACTAATAATTAATGACACTGGGTATGAGGTTGCCACAACAATGTGCTGTTGTGGACTGAGTCCTATGACTGGCTTACAAAATATGGGTATTTCCCTTTGACTTGTGTACTCATCTGGTTAGCAGTATTCCAGTTTTAGTTCTAACATCATAACAAGATGGGTTCAATAACTAGCAAGCTGCCAAATACCCTATTTCCATCAGTTTCTAGACATAGATTGTTACTCGATCTTCAGAGATGTCTGTGAGTCTCACTAAACTTTGTGCATCATCTGGCAGGCACAGTAGTACCTTCCTGGTGTTTGTCCAGTATTACTCCCAGGGCCAAAGCTCACAGGCAGATTTATGGCTATGATGTGCCAATTTCTGTAGCTAGCTAGGGAACAAACCAGGGTAAGTGATGAGGTACTCCGTTACAGGTGGGTTGACAAGAGTTCATCTTCTGTAGAGCTTCAGAACAGGGTTCCCACAAGATCTGATAGCTGTCACCATGACAGCAACAACTTCATCAGCTTTTCCAGACTGACCGCAAGCCATCTACTGCTCATCAATATTCCATCTTTTCCAGGCACTGGGGCACTTCCTTACTTCTTTGTCCAGACCCAGTGGCGTGAAAAGGGAGAGCTGGGCTCTGTCAGCCCAGCAACTTTCATCTCCTATTTAACTTTCTGTTGATCTCCTTTATACTGATGCAAACTTGGCTGGGGGTCTGGAAATCATCGCTCCAACTGACAAGTAACTGGCTGTTAACAGTAATATGAATTGATAGTGCCCATCATTCCAGGTTATATGACAGCTTACTGTTTCACTCAAATCACCCGTTACAGACCAGCAGAGCCACAGGCTGAGAGGGCTGTAGGAGTGTTCCCTGTTGATTAGAGTTGATACACTGGGTGGGAGAATAAATAGGAGCATGTACTGCTTCTATTTGTACGGCACTGTATATAACAGCCAAAAGAAAGAAAAGCCACCTTGTTAATCACCAGCATTACATTTACCGATCACATATGGGACCTTCTCTCACCCCATAAGATCCTTTCTCTTCTTCATGTCTTCTCTCTGTCTTCTGTTGCTATGGTTGATCAACCCGAGGCAGAAGCAGTGCATCCTGGAGCGCTGCAGGTCAGGTTTCTTGGACAGTCCCAGCAGAGATTAAGAAGCTTTACCAAGTAGAATGGGAGTAGCACAGGCTGAGAAAGCTCACAAGAGAAAATAAATGTAGCCTGGTATGTTAGTCATTACACAGAAAACAGTCCTTTTGACGACAAGGTGAATCTTTTTTTCTTTCTTTCAATAAATATGAATTTGCAGGCTAAACACTCAGTGTCATTGCAAAACCAATCAGGCAATGTGGATGCCACTAATATAGTTGGGTGATTGCCAAACTAGGTCTACAGTGTTGTCCCGGAAAATGCAGTATCTCTCAGTTCAGCACTCCTTTCTGATTTAAACTGGGATCTTCCACCTCCTGGAAGAGTGCCTTTGCCACTGGGACACGGGGTATTTTGGGTCTGAGCATCTCTCAGTCTGCCCCAGAGGACTTTCACTTTATGTAGGGAAAACATGATGTTTTGAATGGGGGAGATAAATGTAAATCATAGGATCACAGAATCACTCAAACTTGCAGGGACCACAGGAGGTCTCTAGTCCAAACCCCTGACAAAGCAAGGACAGTTCTGAGCTCAAACTGAGTTCTCAGAGCTTCAAATAGTCAGGGCATAAAATCCTCCAAAAACGGAGATGAGGCAACCTCTCTGCACCCCACCTGCATTGCTTGGCTGTCCTCTTGGATGATTTTTTAATTTTTTTTTGGTGTTATGGCCAGTTGACTGTTATCTGTCTCAATTTATGACCATCTTCTTTCACTTGGTAACGTCCTTGTGGGTGCAAGGGCTACTGTTGGGTGCCCCCAAAGCCATCCCTTCTCCTGGCTTCTTCTGGCTAAACCAGCTTGAGTCCCATAGTTTTTCCTCACAGGGCAAGAACTCCAACTCCCTAGCTATCTTAGTGCACCCATGCTGAAGTTGCTCGAGTTTATTGATGTCTGTCCTGTACTACATGGGGACCACTACTAGACACAGCACTCTAGACATCACTGAAGAAGCACTGACTAAAGGGACACTATACCCTGGGAGATGGGGTATCACCTCACTTTCAGTGACCAGTAAGAGTGATCTGAGGGAAGTTGTCTGTTCAAGATCATGGGTTGGGTTCAAAAAGTGAGGATTTGAACTTCAGCCTGTCACTACGGGGTTACTGCACACAGAAAGGGCGTAGACACTTCCTCCTCCTCTGTTCTCCTAGTCTAGCCTTCTGCTTTTCTTGTGCTTGCATAAAAACACCCCCAAACAAAGATACTAAATTTTGATCAAATCAGTGATTTTATTCAATTTTCTTTTAAAAAAAAAGGTCTATATCAAAGAAAAAACAAGTTTTCCTGTGATTTTTGGGGGGACTGAATCATCAAAAAAATCGTCCCATGGGAATCTATGTTTGCCAGTTCTGTGCAAAAGGGTTTGGTGATTGGTGACTTTGCTAAGTAACAGCCAGCGATTGTGAGACACCACAACACCCCTGAAATTAATTATTAATTCTCAGGAAACAGTAATGGAACTAAATGCCATCACCCTTCAAGCTCCGTTCCACCTCCCATCCTCTCCATTTTTAGTAGCAAACTGTGAGAGACCCTGGACTACATCTAGCTGCATGCTTGGGAAGCAGCTCCTGCTCTTCTCTCATACCCTGGTGTGCACCTGCTTAATGCTTAAAATGAATACTTGCACTGTGTAACTTCATGCCTTTCATTAAATGGTGGACTAATTGGATCATGCTGTGCTAAAGCTCCTGCCAAATAGGTCAGGAAGTATCATGTAGTAATGTATGAATTTCCTGGAATTTCTTTTAATCAGATTATTACAAAGAACGATTCTTCAAACAACTATGCTAAACAAGGGTGTGTTGCAGCTGATGCTGCTACAATATTAAATAAAGATCCTTTAGAACTGGTTCATCAACTGGGATTCCTCCTTGTAATTTCTCTATGCGTAAGCTTTTCTGAAGCTTACTGTGAAGTCTTTTGAAATGTATTTTGATCACAAATTAATATCACACAACGGCAGAGGTTGGCAGGTACCCCTGGAGATCATCCAGTCCAAACTCCTCCTCCAGCAGGGTCAGCTACAGCAAATTTGCCAGGGCTGTTGTCCAGTTGGATTTTGAATAACTCTAAGAATGGAGACTTCACCACCTGCCTAAGGAACTTGCCCCAGCGTTTAATTGTCCAAACAATAAAAAGTTTTATTCTTCTATTTAAGTGGAATTCACCGTGTTTCAGTTTGTGCCTGCTGCTTCTTGTCCTGTCACTGGGCACCACTAGAAGAGTCTGGTGCTGTCTTCTTTATTCCCCCCATCAGGTATTTGTTCACATTAAACTCCACCACCTCATGGCCACTACAGACTTCTTAATTCCTCCTGTTTTCTCCCTGTGCTACAATGGATAATTAAATGGTAAATGGTGCTTGCATCTTAAATTATGAATTCCAAAAGAGAGGATAAAAAGAAAAAAAATCTCATTTTAACGTCTTATTTACAGTCCTTTAGGAATAAAAACATCATAACCAATAACAGGCAGCTGTGATATTTCCTCCAGCTTAATCTAAAGACCTGTGGAAGCACTAGCATTAGATAGAAACAGCAAAGGATGTCAATTATTTGCTTAATTTTGTCTAATAACCCTTTTTGGACAAATCACTACATTTCAGTTGTAAATTACCTTTAAAGGAATACATCATACCTGACTTTTCTTTTGGTGACAGTCAGAAAAAGGTGGGGAGAAAGAAAACTCCATCCTTGCTTGTGAGACAGTCATAAACCCAGGCAGAACTGCAGCTCCTTGAGAACCAATCCCAATACTCTGAGCTGAGGTGTCCCAAAGGGGTGGTGGCATAGAGATACACCACAGCATCATGACAGTGTGTGAGAGCAGGCATGGGTCTTCCTAGACCAGGGGTCCTCAAACTACATCCCACAGGCCAGATACGGCCCCCCAGGGTCCTCAATCTGGCCCCCGGTATTTACAGACACACACACACCCCCCGCCGGGGGTTGGGGGGGAAACCAAGCAGCCGCAGATGGCTGCCTGCCACTGCATCTGTGCGCCGCCCCCCTGGATAAAAAGTTCTAGGACCCCTGTTCTAGACCTTCTCCCATGCAGAGAAGAAAGCTAGTCACTTTGAGTAAAGGAATATGCTTTCAGGAGGTGGAGGAGACAGCACACATCTGCGTTCACCTGGCATATTTACGAGGCATTTTGAACACCTGGGTGGTTTTACTATACATGGGTCAGTGATGTCATAAGATTGCAAGGAACAGCAAGACTGAAGGAAAAGACTGTTAGATAAAGGGAGAAGTATGAAATAGTAAGATGGACAGGGAGGTCTAACCTGTACAGGACAGCATGAGAGACAGAAGAGTAAGATGAAACTGGCTGCAAGAGCAAAGAAATCCAAGCATGTACTGCAGCTATTTTTTGTGAGGTAGAATCACATGTAGCAGTCTCATTTTCCCCTGTTATAATGATGTTTGCAAAGAAACAGACATTTTTTTGAAGAAATATGAAAATTAAGATAGTTCTGCTCTGATATAAAAGATGCAGCTTGCAAGAGAAACTTGTGCCACAACAGTAGCAACTGTGAACAAAAGCAGATGGAGAATGATCCTGATCGGTATGTTTCCTACATACAACCAACAAAAGTCAGACTATCTTAGACATCCAAAGGGGCCATTTAACAATGCCAAGTTTTAAAAACCAACAGGCCTTGGTTATTTCTGTAATTCAATAACTTCATGTTTACAGCCACTTACTCCATGCAAGCTTTTGCAATCAACTTCACCTGCCAATTCAGTATTTCTCCTACAGTACTGCATCATTTGTTTTTCTGTTACTCAGTTAATTTTAGATTTCATATGTCTATGCCTTGAACCTGAAAACTTGTCTTCCATATTTCATAATCAAATACCTAGATGGCATTTAAAGACATCTCTATAATACAAAAAATCATTCTATAAAACAAAATGTGAGAGACTGGAGCTCTGCTTAGTTGAAGACCCTAGGAAGGAGGTATACACAGAATCACAGACTGATTGAGAGTGGAAGGCACCTCTGGAGGTCATCTAGTGCAGCCTCCCTGCTCAACTGGGAACACCTGCAGCCAGAAGCCCAAATGGCTTTTGAATATCTCCAAGGATGGAGACTCCACAACCTTCCTGGGAAACCCGTGCCAGTGCTCAGTCAACCTCACAGATGGTGGGGATGGTGAAAAAGTGCGGCCTGATGTCCAGGGGGAACTTCCAGTGTTCCAGTCTGTGCCCATCACCTTTGCTTCTGTCACTGAGCACCGCTGAAAAGAGCCTGGCTCTGTCCTCTTTGCACCCTCCCTTCAGGTATTTGTACCCATTAATAAGATTCCCGCCTGAGCCTTCCCTCTCCAGGCTGAACAGCCCCAGCTCTCGCAGCCTCTCCTCACAGGAGAGATGCTCTAGTCCCTTCACCATCTCTGTGGCCCATTGCTGGACTTGCTCCAGCAAGTCCATGTCTCTCTTGTACTGGGAAGCCCAAAACTGGACCCGTGACTCCAGGTGTGGCCTCACCAGTGCTGAGGGGAGGGAGGGGAAGGGTCACCTCCCTCTGCCTGCAGGCAGAGCTGCTCCTAGTGCAGCCCGGGGTGCTGCTGGCTTCTTTTTTGGCCACAAGGGCACACTGCTGTCTCATGGTCAGCTTGGTTCCACCAGGACCACCGAGTCCTTTTCTGCCAAGCTGCTTTCTAGCTGGGTGGCCCCCAGCCTGTACTGGTGCGTGGGGCTGTTCCTCCCCAGGTGCAGGACTTTGTACTTCTCCTTGTTGAACTTCATGAGGTTCGTGACAGTCCATTTCTCCAGCATTCTTTGTAAAGAAGTATAGATCCTCTTTTTCATGAAAAATGATAAAAATACAAAAATTGTTCTAGAGGTAAATAATACAGTATTTTCCATAAAAACTCCACCAGATTTTAGATTAATTTACCGGAAGATGTGTGTGAGTTTTCTTCTGTTTTCTTGCATACTCAGATCATCACATATCAAATGCAACTTTCTCAGCCCTTTATAATTATGGATTATATGGAAGTTATATTGAAGAGTTCCAGAAGTCCATGCTAAATGAAAGAAAACTTCCATTGTGGTATTTCTGATAGCATAATGAGCATTTATCTATATGTGTCTTATAGAACTCTGAACTGAACCTCTGAAATTACAATTTGTAGCATGACGAACTGAAGCAGCCCCTTCAATCCAATGTTTGAAGCACTTGTGTTTAGAATTTTTTCCTGATCAACCCAGACCTTTAACTCCTGACCTAAAGCCATGCTGATGGAGGGGGCCTGATGTGGTTGAGAACGGTATATGGCCTGAAAATATGCATTGCATTGTGTGATACAAATCTAGTTCCAATTTAATCCCTGTGTTTTAAGGTAAAAATCTTCTGCATATGTGAGCTGGGAAGAGGGATTGTTGAAAAATGAAGAAATATTGAAATAATAAGTGAGATAATGCATGCTGAAGATGGTACTTACTAATCTGTTTTGCTGATTTTTGTACCATTTTTAGCTGTGACAGGAGAAGCAATATTTTGTGACAGATACATATTATTGAGTTTTCAGCAATAACCTTCGCTGAATGCAGGAAATAACATGCACCTTTAACAAATTCCTGTAAATCTGTTTGATTTAGATCATTTTTCAATCACTACTTGTTTAGTACTTAAACATTTCTTCATACCAGGTGGAATGCAGTAAGTCTGGAAACTCAAACTAATAGTGATTGATTTTCAGGAAACTGACAGAATGTTTTTCAGGCTCTGGAGCAATTTTCTCAGGATGTCATCCAGATCAATTTAAAATATTCATAATTTTCATTTTTACTTTCAAGTAAAGAGTGTTACAGATCTGTATGGTGGGAGATATCCAGTGCAGAACAAAAAGTTTGGAAAAATTATAACAAAGTTCGACACAGCTTAGTTCGGAGCTGCTTTTTAATCTGCTCTTGGTTACCAGTATATGTAAGTTTCCCTTCCAAGACTGGAGAAAAATAGTGAAAGGATGTTGACTACCAGATTAATACCCTCTGATACTTATACAAGAAAGGCATAAGTGAAATACAGAAATACAGTTTAAATGAAAACTTAGATGCTAGAGCACAAGATGTGGCTTGCAGAGAGAGGGCTTGTGTATGTGTTTTACTCCTTTGTTTTGTCTTCGCTTGGGGGTTTTTTGGTGTAGATATAGTTTGAGGACACTCAAACTTCATAACTAGGTGTCAGCAATCAGATATTCTGGCGCAACCCTTCCCAGAGATGAGTTACCTCATGTAACCTTATGTTACATTTTACCTTATATTACATTTTATGAATAAAGGTGGGGTTTATTTTTCTTCTTTGCCTGGAAACAATTGCCATTCAAGTAAAGAGCTGTCAGTATGCTATTCACAAATCTATTGGTAGCACAATATAGTACTTAAGCATGATTATATAGCAATACTGGCAAAACTTCTGCTAGTCTAAATGTAAAAGACCACAACTATATGCTACTGTGACAGTATAAAAATATAGCAGTAATAAAAATAAAATATAGCCATAATAAAAATGAATGTCACTGTCTATAAGTCTGAAAGCACTGTAATGACTTTGAAATAAAGAACACTAATGGTAATTACTTTTTAACTCTTGATAGGAGAAATCTAGAATTTCTAACTTATTTTGGGGCGGTTTACATACTGAATCTTTTAAACTCTTGATGGAAGATATGCATGCATCTAAACTCCTGAGAAGTCATTAGTTATATTTTAGGATTATTTTTTTAACATTTTGTTCTATTCTGAAAATACAAAAATGTCATTCAAAACATTTTACCATGATGAGGTACAGTCTAGCCTGGAAAGCAGAGTCACTGCTTGTGTGATTGCTCTCTACCGACATAAGACTACTTATATGCAGGGCTGTAGCTTTGTGGTATCGTTGATGTAGGTAGTGTAAGCCTCTTTAAGGTACTACTGACCTGTTACTTAAAATAGATACATATTTCACCAAAACGAGTCATTTAGGGGGTTCTTAATCTAAATCACATAGGTCAACTTACTCAATTTTGATAGGATTTTTTGTCGAACTCCCTTTTTGTTTAGATCAGGTGCCTACACTGGACAATTATTCATCTCCCTCTCTACCATGGCTAATGCCATACTGGCATTATGCTTGCGGGAAATACTGTCACCTGCAAATAATACATGCTTAAAGAAATCCAGACAAAAATCACCAGTTGGTGGCATTGCTTAAATTCATCTTGACATTGCATCTGAACAGGATTTCTCTTCCAAAGAACATGAACAGCTGGGTTATAAAAACACACACTGCCTTCTGAGACATCATCCTGCTAATTTGCCTCTGATAAATGAGGATGTACAGGCAATTGTTCAAAAAGACATTAATGAATTATCATCATCCTAATATAAATGGTGAAACCGTAAGCTGGAAAAAAGGGATATTTTGTCAAAAACCACGTTCTTACGCTATTTTATAGTAACAAATGAGTATATGTCCCAGAAGTCTGTAGTTAATGAAACAGACTCATTACCACTCGCTTTCCAGCAAGCATAGAGAGCTTAGTCAGATTAATTTTATTGGATCAATTTTGTGTAGTGATTGGTTTCAAGGTATGTAGCCACGGTTAATAAATCCAACACAGTGTAGGACCTGCAGTCGCTTAAGAAAGACATAATATGTGTTTGTGGCAAACCTTGCATGGGCAACCTGTTTTCACACAGTGCATCAACTACATCATCTTTCTGACTGGGAAATAGAAATTAAAATCAGCCTTAGTAAATACGATTATTGTTCAAAGATTTAAAAAAATATAATTAAACAGATGTTATAATGAGTGTGATTAAATTGTTTCCTGTGTCCATAAAGGCAAGAGTGACCAGCGGTTCCCTATGCAATTGGAACCTTGAGTGAAATAAGAACTATGCCCCACTTATCTTCCATTTTTGTGATTTTTCAGTAGACAAATGTTGAAGGTGAGTTTTCAGGCACCTCTGGAAATACACATATAATACAGGACTTAAGAAAGGGTTGATAGGACTGAAAATATACAGGCTGTTTCATACTCTTAAGTAAAGCAGTTCGTTGTGATAAAACAGGTGGTGGAGAATATGTGCTAGTGCCACTAGAAGCAAAGAGTATGACACGAATTGAAAAGGTCAGATATTGACCGTATCCTCAGCAATATCCCAGAGTAAATCTCCATCTAACTACACTGTTTTTCTTTGAGCCATATGAGCACACCATCTTCAGTTTTGGGCCCCTCACTGCAAGAAAGACCTCGAGGTGCTGAAGCGTGTCTAGAGAAGGGCAACGGAGCTGGTGAAGAGTTTAGAGAGCAAGTCTTATGAGGAGCAGCTGAGGGAACTGGGGTGGTTTAGTCTGGCGAAAAGGAGGCTGAGGGAAGACTATACCTCTCACTACAAATACCTGAAAGGAGGTTGTAGACAGGTAAGTGTTGATCTGTTTTCCCAAGTAACAGGCAACAGGATGAGAGGAATACATCTACTACCTGTACAATATGTTTTAAGTCCAAATGACTGCATTCCAGGTACTGACCTGAGCCTACTAAATAGCTTTTTGGTATCCATTGGGAAGTCTAAGCAGCATTTTTAACTATCTTGGCCTACCTGTTCAAGCATATTCATCGCTACTTTAGGTGTCAAAGAACAAGTAAAAGCTGTATTTTATCTCCATATGCTACCTTATTAAGAAAATTATGTGCATGTATTTTCAAAAAGCAGTAACAGAAAACAGAAAGGTCTTTCTTATTTAATTGATACAGATGGTCTTTTGGGGATTCATAGATATAAAATAAAGCTTAGTCACCGATTACAATGAGTCCTAGTACCTGTATTGGCCTACTGAAGAGAATGAGTAACTCCCTTCGACAGCTTTAGATCATTCTGCAGATTTCTCTCTTGCTTGCCAATGACTACTAAAATGGCAGAAAGGGAGAGAGTCCCATGATCCCTGAGGGGCATTTGATAACTGAACTTATGGTATATTGTCTTTTATATGGTGTCCACCCTAGAGTCTGTGAGGCAACTGCATTCAGTTTTGAGCCCCCAGCATAACAAGGATCTTGATGAACCTGAATACAGCAAGGGCCACCAAGATGGTCAGGGCTGGAACACAGTCTCAGGGAGGAAGGCATGACAGAGATGTGTTTGTTCAGTTTGGAGAAGAGGTGGATTTTCGGGACCAGATAGCAGCCTTCCAGTGCTGAGGAGGAGGTTACTGAGAAGACAGAGAGGCACACTGCTGAGATGCACAGTAGGAGATAGTGATCATTAACTGAAACAGGGAAAGTTCTAACTGGATATAAGGGAAAAAAGTCACTGTGGGGGACAGTGAAGTAGTAGAACGGTTTTCCTAGAGAGGTTATGGTATTTCTATCTCAAGAGGTTTTAAAAACCTAAGAAAAAAAAAAACCTGGAGCATTCTGGTCTGAATTCAGCATTGACACTGCCTTGAGCAGGAGGCTGTTCTGACATCCCTTGCAACCTGAGTGATTGAATGTTCTCAGTGATGAGAAAATAAAGATTTATACAGACAGAAATATTTCACCTTTGCATACTCTTCTCCCCATGGGCAAAAATTGGAGTGGTCAAAGAAGGTGTTACAAAATTTTTAAAAGGCTTTAAATAGTTAATGCATAAGTCTGTGTACTAGATTCCTCTGTATCTAAAAAACTTTAAGTTTGACAGTGAAGTGGTATGTGATTTATAAAGGAGTTATCAGAAGGTTTAAGATTTGTTGGAAACTGTCTTGGATGCCTGCTCCATATAACTGGAGTAGCCTTACTTTTTTACCTTTGATAGCACTCTTGTGTTTGCTTCCCCTACAACTGTAATAGAATTGAATTTTCAGCCTTTCTTGTAAATCTCCTTTCAGAATTTTGAAGGTAGGAACTGAACTGAGGATTTGAATCACAGTTAAACCCCAAATCAGCTTAAGATTCCTTTGACAATTACATTTATACCCCTGAATTAGAGTTGAGGGATGTATATCTGATGAGAGTATTGATGGTTATGTCTTAAAACTATTATGGCATAGTGATAGTTTTCAAATGCCATACAAATAATTTAACTGAAGTCAACAGAGATACAAAGATTTATCTTATCTGAGGATCTGCAGACATAAATAAAATTTGTTCTCATTTGACTGCTGTCAAAATTTCATGTTCTTGTTGGTAAGCATGTAGTCAATCCTGAGTGTCACAAACATTAAAAAACTTCAGAAGACTGTAGAAAATATTACAAAACCTATGAATGGTTGCTGTGTTTACCTAAATGAGGTACCCTTGAGCCTGGACTAGGCATGCCCCCATCCACCTGTAAAAGCCAGCAAGAACATTGTCGTATTAGGTTTCTCCAGCTGCAGGCAGCCACAATTTTTGACTTATTACAGAAGAATTTTCAAAACACATTTTTTGGAAACTATGTAGTCGTTCTTGCTTTTGCTTCTTTTAATCTCTGAGGGTTTGTTTGGTCTGAGGTTTTGGGGGTATTTTTTGTTGGGGTTTTGGGTTTTTTTTTGTTTTGTTTTTTTTAATGCTATAATCACTATAACATCATGGAACCCAATTTGTAGCCAAAGCCAGATAAATTTGCTTTATTTTTTCTCCACTGTCTCATCTCAGAACCAAATGGAGATACCCAAGAGCTGAGTCAAGGTGACAAACAATAAAATCTTGTCTTGCACCCAACAGATGGAATCTTTTCACAACTTTTTAGAAAGGTATTTTCTCAGTGTTTTTAGTGTATTTAATATGCAAATGTCTTAAGATCAATCCTATAGAATTAAAATAACTATAGCCTCCATCCCAAACACTGGGCACTCTGAGTTACACATTTTAGGTTTTATTTGAGGATTTTCATAGAAACATTTTATTGTTCATTAGTTGGTTTCTTTCCCTGCAATTGAAACCTGAAAGAAGATAAATGATTCTGCCATTAAGTGGAGTAAGACAGAACCTGATTTTTGTAATGTATCTGGAGATGTAAAAGCAATTCAAATATTCTTTATTCCCTGCAGTATTTTGGGATGGGGGGTGGGGGAGTGGGGCGGGAAGGGGCACGGGGGTTAGTAGGAGCAAGGCACTAGAAAGCTCTAAATATGATTGTGTCAAATTACTTGAGCTCTTCCAAGCACAGGAACTAAATTGGCTTCAGTTTCCACTAAAAAGCATAACATTTTAAGCGGAAGATTTTTAATCATTCCTGCTGCTACATATTGCCTGCCCAGTTACCATCAAAAATATCTTATGTATGAAATATTTCCTTCCGTTGCTTTTGAACCTAGCAAAAACCAGAATAGTATTTAATTTTAAACATCTTACTAGTATTCATTTGTTTGGGGTTTCTGATAGTTAAGTTAATCACTGTGGTGTTAATATTTGGTAATTTTGTGCATGGTGTGTGTCCTTCATATGGTATATACTGTGTTTACAACTAGCCCAGTCATTAAAACAATTTGTTATTGGAAGAAAAAATAAAAAAGTAATAGATGGAACACTTTTCATCCTTACCCGTTTTCATATTCTTTCACGGTTTCTGTGAATAAGCAAAGCTGATAGTGTTTGAACTACCCATTATTTTTCATAGATCAACTAGGGGTCATAATTAGATGTGTCAAGCTCCTTTTGACATTTTGGAGACTAAACAAAGCATTTACAAAAAGCTCACAACTATTGCTCTACAATAGCTAGACTTAGAAGAAAACAAGTCTTGGTAGTTGTATACCTCCAGGTGCTTCTCAATAAGAAATTACCATCTCAGGAAACCAAAAAATGTTATCTGTCGTGTATGTGCTATGGGCACACCTGGAAAATAAACTCTTTACCTACACTATATTCCTGTTTTCTTTTCATTTGGAGGTGGGTCTCGAAAGGGGAAAAAATAGGAAAAAACAGAATTTCTGTGGGGCCTGGAAGCAAAGCTACTTTTGGACTAAGATTTTGTGTTTCTCAGAGGCTGTTTTGGGGCCTTATGTAATAAGCCTTTCTTATTTTCATAGATGGCTTTTGTTAGGTTACATTTGCATTAGACTTATGTCGTGGCAACGACTGTATTTTCAAGGCTTTATCCTGTTTTTCGGATAATTTTATAGGCTTTTAAGCTGGTTAAAGTCTGCAAACGTATAGAAAAAGTGCGTAAAGTTGAGACTGCATGGTGCCTATTGTTATGTCAAGTACAGGAAGCAGGAAAATCATCTGCATTTCTCATTTTCCTATCCCTTCTTTTCTTCCTTCACAAATAGAGATATGATATTCTGCTCCTGTTGGAGCAACCTAGTAACAGAACTACCATTCATAATTCATAGTGATGAATCAAACACACCAGGAGAGACAGCTGATGTTTCTGTTCTTGCAAAATATTATGTCACAAAAAGATGAATGCCCACTTGAAAGCCAGATCTTACATACAGTTTGCTCAGCAGTGACATAGAGAATCAGGAAGAAAGACGATAACTAATCAGGAACACCTGAGAGTTACTACCTGCCTAACTCTTACCTGGGCATTTGATTTCAATAAGAGTTAGGTACGAAAGGCCAAGGTATGTAAAAGTTTTTAGTACTGGCCTTATTTTTCTTCCTTTAAAATCAATGGATCTCCAATACAGTCTTCAACAGGATCAGTTGTAGGTCATAACAAGTGCTTTTGAAAATCTTAAATGTTAACTTCAGCAATTCGTAGCTGAAGCGTGTTATAGCTGCAGAAAATGGTATGCTTAAGAGAATTATGGCTCTTTTAATGATATAGCTGTGGTGATCTAAGGACAGACAGGAGACAGAGTATATATAGAAGTCATGTCTTTAATTAGACCAGGTAATTAAGCAGAAAAAAACCCACAAACTTTTAACCATGTGAGCTCTTTCTTGAGATAATTTTAGTAATAGAACACTTAGAAGAGTACATGGTAACTGTTAGAGGATTACATAACAAATTTAGGGGGCAAAAGAAAATTTTTAGGCACATGAAGTCTAACAAAGAAGTAGAAAATTCCTGGCTAAAATAATTTAAAACAGTACTTAGGATATGCTTTTATTATTTGTTTAAGCCCATCAAAGACTGTGCTACTTCTGGGGTACAAATCCCTTGTTTATGTGACTGTGGGTTTAGATAGACTTTGTTTTGTCATTCAGATGGTGAAATTAAGGTACTAATTGCATTAATCAACTAGATGTACTTCAGTGAGAAATGTTAAATGAAAAGAAAATTTCTGGAACATGGAGTGCCATGCAGGAAAGAACTGAAGGCTATTATTCCTCCTGGAGCAAAATAAATTATAATTAACATCCGTGAAACAGGGAAGGCAGCAGAGATTTTGGAAAGACTGTAAAGGATCATGAAGTAAATGTGTCTTGACTGAATTGGTGTGGTTTATTTCAGCAGAAGTGTGAATTTTGTTTAACAGGCTCATCTTTTTTGTACATCTTCCTTGAAAATCAGTTTGAGAAGTAAAAATAGAGTGCTACTTTTGAAAGAGTACTGCATAGGATTAGGATATACTTATCTAAGTCTTCCTCTGGACTGCCAGTTGCTAAAGGTACTGCAGACTTCCTATCATTGTTACTTCATAGTTTTATCTTTTATTTATTTATTTAGGGCTTAACTACATCAGAATATTCTTGCCAGAATATCAATTTATTGATCTCTGAGTTACTGTTTTATTAATGACAGACAATGAAATCATTGATGGTACAAGCTGGTATGATAAATGAGCATGTAATAGGTATAATAAATAAGCAATATTAAGGCTGACGAATTATAGTAACTATTTTTAAAAGGATTCATTGTCATTGAATTTCCTGAAATAGTTCATATTTTAATCTCATGCAAACAGTCAGTTATATGGTATCTCAATCCTGTTCTGGTCAACTATGCTGTTATAAGGGTCATTTACTATTGCCATGAGAATAAATTCATTGACTGTAGTCGCAAACACAATGTGTTACTTGTGATTACACTTGATTTAGTGAATCGTGTGTTTTCATTACACCAAAGCAGCTAGATAACCCATGACTCGTAGTGTCTTTAGTGCTTTATGACTACCTGCAGCAGCCTAGCCTAGGAAGGAGAGTGCTGAAGAGGGGCTGAAGAGCAGAGCTCAGGGTGTTGCGGTGAATGGGGCTACATCTGGCTGGTGACCAGAGGAACTCAGTGCTGTTCCTCAGCATTCAGTTCTAGGGCCAGTTCTGTTCAAAACATTTACCAACAATCTGGATGCAGGCATTGGATACACGATTAGCAAGTTTGCTGATGATACCAGATTGGGAGGTGCTGTTGATGCTCTTGAGGGACAAGAGGCCTTGCAGAGGGATCTACATAGATTGGAGCACTAGGCAGTGGTTCATGAAATGAAACTTAACAAGTCCAAATGCTGGATTCTGCACCTGGGATGGAATAATGCCAAGCACAAGTATGAACTGGGAGAGGAGTGCTGGAGCGCAGCCCTGCAGGGAGGGATGTGGGGGTGCTGGCTGACACAGGCTCAGTGTGGGTCAGCAGCGTGCCCTGGTCAGCAGGAGAGCAAACCGCGTCCTGGGGGGCATCAAACACAGCATGACCAGCCGGTCAGAAGCGGGGATTGTCCCGCTGTACTTGGCCTTGGTGCGGCCTCACCTCGAGCACAGTGTGCAGTTCTGGGCCCCACAGTTTAAGAAGGATGTTAAGGTCCTGGAACGTGTCCAGAGGAGGGCAACGGAGCCGGTGGAAGGGCTGGAAGACATGTCCTGTGAGGAGCAGCGGGGGACTCTGGGTTTGTCTGGCTTGGAGAGGAGGCTGAGGGGTGACCTCATTGCTCTCCACAGATGTTGAGAGGGAGGTGCTGAGCTCTTCTCCCTGGGATCCAGTGACAGGACCTGTGGGTGGGAATGGTTCAGCGCTGTGCCAGGAGAGGTTCAGATTGGACATTAGGAACCATTTCTTTACCAAGAAGGTGGTCAAACACTGCAACAGGCTTCCCAGAGAGGTGGTCAATGCCCCAAGCCTATGAATATTTAAGAGGCATTGTTTGTGTCCCAAAACAGGGCTCTCCACCCAGTGTGCAAGGAGTCAATATACACAGAGTCGAGATATTTATTTCATGTCTCTGAAGAGATGGGTGCTAAGCGTTTGGTCTACAAAGCCAGCACACCTCTCTTACGTAACACCTGGCTGAGCAACACTTACCAGTACTTCTTACAGTTATACAGGGTCACTCCTGTTGCCATTGATCCTTGTGATACCTCATCTTCACTTGAAGGCACAGCATCCTCCCTTTTGACTGCACATGGGCAGGGGGCTTTCGTTGGTAGGGCACTTTCTTCACCAGAGGGTGCATTTTCACTATGTTAATTAGGGTAGTTCACTTGTACTTCAAATAATTTTCTCTTTGGTTTTATCTGCAATTTTGTTTCTTTTGCACTTATCTTAGTATTTCTTTGCTTAGTGGATTTATGATGCCATAATGTTACTTCTCTCAGACCATGTATTGTTAACTGTTTACAGAGGCTGAATAATGTCCTTTGTTTTCTTACATACCTCCAACACTAAAAAGGGAAAATCACACTTATGTATTTTGCTTCTATAGATTAACTGTCACCGGAACTTCTTTATGCAAACTCTTTTCTATCCAGCAGATTTTAGAGTGATTTTGTCTCAAGGCAATTTTTTTTTTTTCTGTAGCAAATAATTTTCAAAGATGCATCCAAAGGCATTAGAAGGTAGTCACATATTCTTAGCTCCATATCCTTTGGGGTCTGGTGTTTTTATGAATGATTTCAGTGCTCATGGAGCACACCTTTCTAGGGGTTAATCATGTACTGGCTAGTTCTGTCCTTTGTAATTTGACAAACAAGGCAAAAAATGATGATGATGACTCAATGATCTTAAAGGTCTTTTCCAACTTGAATGATTCTAAAATGGAAAGGCAACTGACAGCTGAAGTCACTTCCTGCAATCATACCTATTGGGATAGCCTTATGCTTAGCAACATAATGGTGATGAATGGCGAATGCAAAGCCTGTAACAGTATACTTATGAATGTGAGACCCACATATGGATTGTTCAGATCCATGACTTCTACTTTACCTGTCCAGAACTCAAGGTCTGTTACCAACATTGAAAATCTGTGCAGAATTAATATAATTAGAATTAGCAGAATTCTGTGTCAGCCAACAGATGCCATATGAAACTGATGGATAAAACCAGGGGCACAGTTCAATTATATGTCTTGCTTCACTGGAGGAACATAAGAATATCAGTTGCTGAAAGGTATATGTGTGTATGTATATCCATAAGGAACAGACATTACAAATTTTTGCAGTTGTTCATAGCAGCACAGCTGAAATTTAGGGTCTCGTCAGTGTATTGTGGTACATCCTGTTCTGTTCTACCTTTGGCATGTACAAGCCCAAGTGTCCGGTAATAGCCATGTTAAGCCTCACCCAGTCTAAAAAAGAAAAACCCGTCTTTCAGATTTTGATATGCATGTGGATGGTTTGCTGTACCAAATAAATCAGTGTTTGCAGGAGTGAAACAGAACAAGGTCTTAAAATAAAAAGATTAGTCAGGATGAGTTTGGTACAATGCTGTGGGTGATGCTTTGCTTGTGTTGAGGAAGGAATGTACTCTGAATAATTAGGTTCCATTTAATGTACTCTGAATAATTGGAAAAGATAAGATAGGTACCTGAAGGAGATAAGGAGACCATCAAGTCAGGAAATTGTTGAACAAAGAAAATTGAAAAGTCTACTTAACCTAGATACCACCTATTGTGAATGGAATGATTAGGTGTCAAAATCAAATGAGTATGTATGTAAAGATGTTGTGTAACCTCTCACGAAAACTGTATAAAATACCTCTTTTCACTGAAAACTTTGGAGCTAGTTTGTCCGATACGAATTGGCTAGCTCCCCAACATTGCACAAAATAAATACCTTTGCTGCTTAAAGACAAAATTCATCTCTGAGCAGTTACTCTGTGTCGTTTTGGCATCAAGGGTTGTCTCATATACACTAGCACTGGTGTGGTCCTTAAAGACCTTGAGGCATTTCGTAATAGGCACACAGTGCTCTGACTGTGCTTGCTTCTTTCTCTGATACATTGCTTACCAACACACCTCTGAAAAGCATGATGTTGCATGGTCTTGTTGACTTTGTTTTTTCCATGAGAGAAAAATGACTGTGACTTGATTTTTCATTTTGATGATGGAGATATTTTTACAAAAAATATTTCAACTATCATTTGCAATGTAGTCTTTTTTTCATTCAAAATTTCAGTTTACCATTCTCACTGTTTTAAACTTTCAGTAGTTCTGCTGATCCCACTCACTCTTTTTACTTCTCTCCTCTTTCCCCACCAGAAAAAAACTGCAGAGATTCAAAAGTAAAAACATGGGAGAAAGCTTGTAGTTGTCTGTAAATTTTCAGTGGCCTCAGAATGAAATAAAACAATTTTCATGTTTCAGCTCAGAAAAAGTCCAAAGAGTACCGTTATTCAAACTGGAGGAGATTGAAGAGGATTTTTTTAAATGGAACTGAGAGAGTGTAAAAAGGAACTGTATTGCTAAAGTTATACGCTTTCTTTAACTAAACTTTAGCTCTGTCTTTTCCTGTACACAAATGATGACAACACTTTTAAGAAATTAGTGTTTCATCCAAGCTATTCTGATATGGAGGACAAGTTCTACATGGGATAAAGAAGCAGTGCCAAGTTCTCATCTTAGGCCTATGTTACATATTTTGCTATGACTTTTTTTAAAGTTAGGAGGATACAAGGAATTTTACAAGTAAATATTCATCCTAGCTATAGTTTTCTCTAAAAGTAAACACTGAAAATAAGACAGGTCATTTATTTAAACTGTAGAAACAAGTACTCATAATCTGGTTTAACATTTATTTTGCTCTCTTATGCTATTGAACATGAGCAGCTGGAACAATCCCTATTAAACTGGGAAATAGTAATGACAGTTTAACCACTCAAAGTGTAGCTAAGAGCACACAAAACACATTTCAAGCTGGAACTGTTATTGTGTCTCTCTTGTCCCCAGCCAGCAACCAAGCCCCATGCAGCCACTTGCTCACTCCCCCTCACCCAGAGGGATGGGGAGGAGAATCAGAAAGGAATGTAAAACTCAAGGGTGGAGATAAGAACAATTTAATAGGTAAAGCAAAAGTCGCATATGCAAGCAAAGCAAAGCGAGGAATTCATTCACCACTTCCCATGGGCAGGCAGGTGCTTAGCCATCCCCAGGAAAGTTGGGCTCCGTCACATGTAACGGTTACTTGGGAAGACAAATGCCATAATGCCAAATGTCCCCACCTTCCTTCTTCTTCCCCCAGTTTATATACTCAGCATGACGTCCCATGGTATGGAATTCCTCTTTGGCTAGCTTGGGTCACCTGTCCTGGCTGTGTCCCCTCCCACTGTGCCGTGCCCCTCCAGCCCTCTGGCTGGCAGGGCCCGAGGAACTGAAAAGTCCTTGATTTAGTATCAACATCACCCAGCAACAACTGAAAACTTCAGTGTGCCATCAGCATTGTTCTCACATCAGAGCCAAAACACTGCACTGTACTACTAGAAAGAAAATTAACTCTATCCCAGTTGAAACCAGGACAGTCTTCTACTCTGTTCCTTACTCTTTGCAGCTAATACAGAAGGACTTTTATCCCTTAACATCCCTGAGTCCTTATTATGCTAACAGTCCATGCAGGAACAGCTCTTCCAGAAGAGATGTAGGCAGAAAGTAGGTCTCAAAGCCACCTCTGTGTTCATTCTCCCCACTCTGTTCTGTTCCACTGGAATCTTCCTGTTTCATATTTCATCAACAATTGAAATTGATATAGTTGTGACAGTGGCCCACAAAACAGAGAACCCATGCAGGTGTGTGAGGTGGGTTGGTAGCCAAAACCCATTTTTTTCTTTGTAAGCTGAGTTTCTCCAATCTGGGCATCTTGGGGATAACAAATACCAATCCTACTGTTCATTACTTTTTACTCTAGAAAGAGTTGTGCTTTTAAAATGAAACTTTTTCTTTCAAAAGGGTATACTAGAGTTATTAAGACACATTTGAGTTACAGAGTGCAAAAGGTCAAAATGTGCAGACCACAACAATTCAATAGTGAAAAATTTACCCCCTTCTTTGTGTTTTGCCATTGCTTTCCCCCCTAATTCAAAAGGAGTTGAAGGAAAGTGGTTGCAACTTCAGTAACCTGTTTTTAAAACAACTGAATAATAGTTTTTAATTTGCTGGGAAAGCTATAACAAAGGAGCAGACTTAAAAATGTTTCTTCATCTTGAAGCATGTTTCTTCACCTTAAAGGCTTCTTCCTTATTCTGTTAGCTTACTGGGTCATGCCTGATCTTTTCAGGGTCTTGTAGATAGTTAGCTGGAGCTTCAAGTACAATATAGAAACAAATAAACACTAAATGTACAAATTATCTGCTAATAGGACTCATCTGAAGGCCCAGACAACAGGAATGTGAACTGAGACTTTTCATATGGGTCACATAGCTTCACTGCAGGCATCTCGGACGCCACTGGCATCTATATTAATAATTTGACATCTGGCAATAGTGACAAAACTTTCAAAAACTGATACCTGATATTCTTAACAGCTGCATCAATTAGTGTGATAGGGCTGGAATATCTCTCCTGGTGATCACCGTGATGGCTGACACAGCAGGAACCTGATGTTTCTCTTGAAGTGCTGGCTGAGGAGACATCTTTTCATGCTGCTCCACTCACAAAGAGCTTTATGGGCTCTTGCATGGGAGCAGGCTTGACTGCAGTGCAACATTATAAGCAGCAGGCAGGCATACTGTGGTTATACTGGGATTGTACCCTTCATAGCAGGTAAAATAGTGCAGAACTATCGAGATCTGCATCTAAGTAGGAAAAAAAGAAGTGTTGTAGCCTGACTACCTTTGTCTTGCTGGAGCAATTGTTTATGTGGGTGAGGTGTTCTCACAGCCAAGGACCATTTAGCATGGGCCATGTTGATAATTCAAGTTTTGTTGAGGAAAACCATCAGGAGGGACTCCTCTGTCTGGTGGGCTATGGTCCTGCAGCACGTTTCCCTGCCTAGGTGAGGCTGGAGCACTGGTAGCTCCACAATCCCAGGCACTCAATGGTTACTTGGGGCTGTTTCACAGGGAAGACTGTGTGACTCCAGCAAAGTGGTATTTTATGAAGTTACATCTTCTGGGATGATTCATGGGTTTGGACTGCAGGAGCCTGAATCTCCATTTGCTGCATAGTCAAAGCTTCATGCATGAAAAAGCTGGGATTTTCTCACTCTTTCTTCTTTGTTTCATCTATGCACTTCTTTTGTCTGATGTTTAAATGTTATCTTCAGATGTTTCAAAAGACTTTCACATATATTGCAGTAAGATTTTCAGAGGGTTTCTCATGACCCAGTTAAAGCTTTCTAATGACACATTTTGCCAGCACTGTGGTCTACTATACGTAGGAAGAATTATTTCCAAGAAATCCTGTCTGCTAAACCTTCTCGTATTTTTTTTTTTTTTTTTGTAAGGATTTCTTTTCTGTCTGGGACACAGGAATCTGAATTGTCTCATGCACTTATGCAAGAGACAAAGTTAACCATGAGAAGGGCTGCTCTTTGTAGGAAATAAATCCATAATCGATCCTGATTATAGTACCCAACTGTGGAAGCCACCTAGGAAGAAAGACACATGGCTCAAAGCCTTGCAGATAACAGCCTAGTGGCCACAAATTCTACGTTTTGAGTGGAGACTTGAGCATCAAGAAGAAAAAAAAACTCTTAAGGACCTAGTTACAGAGTGGACTAGTATGGGAGAGCACATAGATGAACTTCTTTGACATCATATCCTCTACCATTGGAGAGTGTATGGGAGCAAATATTCTGACAATTTATCATAGTGACTGCTTTGCTGCAAGAACATTATCCTCTGGTTCATCTTTCAGGATGTACATGTGCTAGTTTGCTCTGAGATGGAGCAAGGGAAACTGGGGCAAAGCTGACAGTTCAATTCCAAGATCTTTACAAGCAAGGCAGCACAAATACACACGGCACCATGTGTAGCTTCTCTCATCACACCCAGTCCCAGGAGGTCAGTGCATGCCTTTACGCCCTGTACTAGGACTGAAACAGACACCATTAGCATGGTGCTTCATTAGTACTGCAGTGGCAGGGTGTGTGCTGTGCCTTTTGGTTTTGTGCATAAATTGCCACTAAAAATAGCAACTATGATCAGGACCACAGGAATGGCACGGGGCAGGCTCAGGCCGATGGCCATGGAGTGTGGGCACAGCCGCACTGTTCCATAGGCTGCTGGCCCCACACAGGCTGCATAAAAGCCAGTCCCTGCCAGGCTGACCTCCAGGATGTGGTTCTCTCCCTGAGGTGGGTGCCAGGGACTGCAGATGCAATCACTGCTGTGACAGAGGTCTTATTAAGTTTAGACGTAGGTCTCATGCAGTTCTGTCTTGCTCTGACCCTGAGTAGGTGAATGGGGTAACATCCTTGATCAGTCTCTGGATTGCCTGAGAGAACAACATTCCTATTTTTGTACCATAATTACAGAAGACAGGTCCATAGCTGAATCCTCCTTCTCTTCTGTTCACTTTTTAGTTGGTGTAGGAAAATAGGCCTTTTGCCTTTATCTCCCAAGATATATTCTGTGTCAAGAGTTCAACCATTTCTCTTAATATCACAACAGCTCTTTCAGTTACTGCCTGGACCCCTTCACTCCTTTTCTTGTGCAGCTGTTTAAACTAGAGGACAGATAATCTATATCCTCTGATAAAAGGTTAATGCCGAAAAATACTCCAAAACCAAAAAATTATCAAAGACAGAGAACATGGGTTACCTGTGTTCTTAGTGTGCAAGAAAAGATTACTTAGTTAAAAAAGAGAAGACTGGAACAACGTGAGATCTCCACCTATCCCCACTTGCCCTGTTGGCATGGGAGACGAAGCTGATGGTGTGGACAGGTCACCTACGGAATACAAGGAGACTGAGTGTTTGGACAGTTAATTGAAGAAATATTATGAGCTTTCTTGTTTGTTGATATTGCTGTTAAGGAAAAAGAAAATCACAAATCTGGATGTTCTTTCAGTTAATATTAACCATCTGTCTGATTTAGTCTACTTCTTTTCTGGCAGGGCTTTTACTTTTGTGGTTCTTTTTCTTTTCTTTCTGATTATGAAGTAATCCCCAGTGGCATGTTAGAAATCACCATTATAAATGCTGACAATTGTTCTGGGGTTAGCTTCAAAGTCTTGTAAAACCCACAATGTTAAATCTATGTCTGAAGCTGGTGTAGTCACTGGCCCAAATGACTAGTTTGTGTGGAAGTTGCCCTCAGTTGTGAACACCCTGCAAATTCTTTTAACACAGGCATGCTTGTTAAATGAAAATCAAAACTCAGTCTCTGGGACACCAATCCTAAATGGGAGGGGAGTTTGCCAAGGACCCAGCTGAGTACAGTGGAGTGGCTGAGAATCACAGTCACAGCTGGCAAAGGTGGAGGAGGCTAGAGGTTCTTTGTACCAATAAATGGTTGTCCTGAAGACAAGCAGTGGCAGAAATGGTAAACAGTTGTCACAGCTGTACAGAAACTGATTGAAAAGCAAAGGAAATAATATGCAAGGCTGTTTTGCAGATGCATTAGTGCTCCTGTCTAAAAGACCTGGCTTCTTTTGCGTGTTATTCTGCCTGCCTTGATTTCTAGGGGTTTGCTATCCTTTGTGTCTGATCAGATGAGACTAGGATTTGACCCATTGCCTTGTATGTATGACCTTTCAGTCACGAAGAAAATTTAGAACAGTGTGTAAAGGAACAAGAACTGGGTTTAAGTTTGCATCCCAGTGAACCAGCAGCTCTTTTGCCTGCAGCTGAAGTGATACTCTGTGAATCTATGTACTGTTGAAAAAGAAAGGAGGCAAATTTTTCATCTAGTGCTATGGGGTTTTTTAAGGTGTATTCAAAAATTTGAATCACAAACCTGTTTAGGAAAAAATGCACACTGAGGTAAAGAAAAACACCTATTCCCACAATAATTAATTTTAAAAATACTGGTCTGTTTCTGTTCTGAAACTAGAGATCTTTACCCTCTGCTGTGATGCTGAGGATGAGCTAAGGTATGATGCTTTTCATAACCATTATGGATTTATTCCTATTTGTCCTTTGGTTCTTTCTTGGAGACAATTCCCAACGATGCTGCTCAGAGCATACATTTTAAAGCACAGGTTGTCTATGTTAGGACCTCTGATGGGTTTTTTTTCTGCCTTTTCAGTATCATCTCCATTGCATGCCAGAGGGAAAAAAATTAATAAGCATCTTTATTAATGTGTTTGGATGTTCTAGTGGCTGAGTGAAGCTTTTTGATGCCACCGAGACTGCCTTTCTATTTCTAGTGTCAAACAGCAGTGAACAAAGTAGAATAAAATCTAACATTCTCTTTGTTTCCCATGTAGTCTTGAAGGACACGCAGCTTTTCAGTTTGCAGCATCTCTAGGTGACTGAAGCCCTTTGCCTGTTTCCATGAATATCAAGAGAAAGTCTGTTACTTCCTTCAGTGGGAGCATAGCTGAGTCATTAAATAAAGGTTTTTTTGAAATGTCTGATGCTGTTTTGTTTTGTCTTTTTACTTTTTCCTCTTTATGTCTATTATAGAAATTCCCTAGGTATTAATATTGCAGTATTCTCTAGCCTTTTACTATGTTCATTTTCTATTTACGACATTAAATGTGTTGTTTTGGCACACTGGAACCATCAGTGGAAAGGCTTAGTTAATAATATTCAGAGAGTATTACAAACAAAACCAGGGAAATATATCACTGTCCAACATTTTCAGAAGTACGTTTATTGCAACACTGGTGGTTTTCTCATATATTTTCATCAAGAGATTTTGAATCTTCATTGAACTGTACACAGAGAAACATGAATGGCTAATTCTTGTTTTTTAAAGCGGGAGATTGTGTAGAATGTCAGCATTCTGCTGTGTGACCACAGCAAATTCAAATGTGACTGACTCTCTAGTACTTGACATGGTGTAATAGGTTTTCTGTTATTCATGTATGAAAAACTTGAGTTTCCAATTCTAACAAACTCATGTAGTTCTAATTCTGCTTTGAATTAGCAAAACCCAGAGCTTTCCATTCTACTCTAATTTGGTATTAACACTGGCAATTAAGGAATAAGGCACTAGCCATAAACAAAGGAGCAGTTCTTGCCTTGATGAATTTGTGGTCTGAATTCAACAGGCCCGATGGTTGCCAGCTGTTTTACAGCATTGTACTTCTATTTTCTTCTTAAATTGAATTTCCTCATGAAATGTAGTACCACTAGCATGGGGAGGCTTTCTTCTAGTTTTTGTGAGTATACTGGGGAGCAGAATTAGGTTCTATATGTGATTTATATTTATACAAATTTGTGAATAGTCATTTGCTATATGGCTGTCTTTAAAACCAGATGCTTCTTCTGCTCACGGAAGTTTCTGCTTCTGGTGTTTTCTCAGGAATTCCTCTATTTGAAGAAAACTAGCACAGGTAGTTCTTAAGCACGAATTATTTCAGTGAAGAATTTTGTTATGTTTTCTGCATAATGTTTTTCATACAAAAATGGCATTATTTTCTGATGAGTACCACATTTCCCCATATGTCTGCAGAAAGGAACAGCTGCTGCTTTCACACTCATGTTTTGTGCAAGGCTGTCTGCAGCAGTAATGAAAAGCTCCTGGCAGGACTGAATCTGAGGACTCCAAGCAGGAAGACTTTGTTGATCGTGGCATACTTTCTGCCATAGATTTGCACATCTTTTTCACCAAATTTCTGGCTTCTTCAAAATGAGACAACTTGTCTCAGTAGAAATACACTCACTTTGAACATGCACCATAGTTTTTAATAACCATTTTATTTTATTGCTGTTTATCTATTTCTCTAAATATATAAATAATAATAATAATATATATTATTAGACATTTATCTATGCCAAGTACTAGACTGTAGATAACGTTTACAGCTCAGCTCAGCTCTTTGCTCTTTGCATGGCCTTGTACCATTAGGGTAACTTTAAGTCCTAGAGATGATAATGCAGAGATAACTGGATACAGAGGTGCCAAACACTCTAAGCAGTTTGAAAACGAATTACATTGAGTTGCACACCAAAGGAACAGAGTGTTAAGTGTTTTCAGTTTCACAGATATGCCTGCAATAGTAAGAATGCAATGTATGCCTCTGAAACTACTTGGAGATAAGTGATAGCTTTTCCAGACCACAGGAATTCAGTAACTACATTGAAGGTCCTTTACCTTTAAGGAGGTCACAGAAAACAGCCACAGTCTGCATGAGATGTGTATACCTAATGATTCTTCTAGTTTAACTTCAGTCACAGAATCATTAGCTGCACTTAAAAATAGCTTTAGCTTAGCATTTGTTAGTTATTGTCATTATTAAATATTCAGAAAACTGCAAATTAAAATATTCTTGTTGCAAATGATAACATGATTAACTAAGCATGGACTTTGCGTTCAACTGTACATGTGAAAAATAAAGCAGGCAAATTAATCCTTTACCAGCAAGCTTCCTTTCTAGATTCTGTATCAGGAGCTTTACTGAATGGGAATTAGCATTTCATGGTGTATTTTTCATGGTGTATTTTGTAGTGTTTAACTTCGAAGTTCAACAAGGAGAAGTACAAAGTCCTGCACCTGGGGAGGAACAGCCCCACGCACCAGTACAGGCTGGGGGCCACCCAGCTAGAAAGCAGCTTGGCAGAAAAGGACTCGGTGGTCCTGGTGGAACCAAGCTGACCATGAGACAGCAGTGTGCCCTTGTGGCCAAAAAAGAAGCCAGCAGCACCCCGGGCTGCACTAGGAGCAGCTCTGCCTGCAGGCAGAGGGAGGTGACCCTTCCCCTCCCTCCCCTCAGCACTGGTGAGGCCACACCTGGAGTCATGGGTCCAGTTTTGGGCTTCCCAGTACAAGAGAGACATGGACTTGCTGGAGCAAGTCCAGCAATGGGCCACAGAGATGGTGAAGGGACTACAGCATCTCTCCTGTGAGGAGAGGCTGCGAGAGCTGGGGCTGTTCAGCCTGGAGAGGGAAGGCTCAGGCGGGAATCTTATTGATGGGTACAAATACCTGAAGGGAGGGTGCAAAGAGGACAGAGCCAGGCTCTTTTCAGCGGTGCTCAGTGACAGAAGCAAAGGTGATGGGCACAAACTGGAACACTGGAAGTTCCCCCTGGACATCAGGCCGCACTTTTTCACCATCCCCACCATCTGTGAGGTTGACTGAGCACTGGCACGGGTTTCCCAGGAAGGTTGTGGAGTCTCCATCCTTGGAGATATTCAAAAGCCATTTGGGCTTCTGGCTGCAGGTGTTCCCAGTTGAGCAGGGAGGCTGCACTAGATGACCTCCAGAGGTGCCTTCCACTCTCAATCAGTATGTGATTCTGTGTATATCAGTGAGCAGCTAGCTGTCAGGTCATGAATTAAAAAATACAATTTTCTGTACTCGAGAAAGTATGGGGAGTTTCTTTAGTGGTAGTGCAATGGTGACAATGCTACTTTCTGCAATCCTGTAAACTAAATTATCCAGTAGAAGGTTCTAGAATATGCAACAGTACAAAAGCCCCTAAAATGCATGCTATAGCCCACCTTTTTTGTCATTCATTGCTCTATTCTCACTTCACACTGGTGTGGCTGCTGGGAGCTCACTGGTTCTGGTCCACTCCTCCACAACTACGTGTGGCTTTCCACCCACAGCTCTTCTCCTTCCAAAGATGCAGCTCCATATTACACACCAGATTCAGCTGTTATTTTAAGTGAGGGCCACCAGGGAACAGCAGCAGACTCAGGCCTACTCAGGATGGCATTCCTCACTGTAAACTGAAAACTCACCTGTGTTTCAGATACAAGTGAGTACTCCCTAACACAGTTACTAAACACAGGGGGAAAGCAGTATTTCAAGTACCGTCTTCATCACGGGTTCAGTCGTTAGTAAATAAGCCTGCAATCAAATTTGGTGCAGAAAAATATGCAATAAATTATTTCAATACAGGAGAGGCCCTGGACAATATAAAAAATATTGGTATTTTTCTGCCTCTGTTTTTTTTTTTAAGATTAGGATTCAAACATCATCCCATATTGTAGATCAACAGGTAGAATTCTGGAGAACTTTCTCATTAAGAGGAGTTTATTTCATTTCCTTAGCACAACCACTTTAGAGGAAATCTACAACCAGAGCTGCAAGCCAAGGTAGGTCACATCTCGAAAGGCATCAGCAACAAGGTTTTATTGCACCCTCTAGTGTCTGAGGACAGGCTTCTGTATGTCGTTCTTGTCCTTGCATCAAATCATTTTCCAGCAGCCACAGCAAAACTCAGGACATTATAATAAAGTTTGTGAAGTGCAAGTGATTTTTACCATAAAATTCTTTTCACTTTTTTTCTTCAGATTGTATTAAAATAGCATTCAGTACTTCCACTGTGAGATGGAATCCTTGAATGACTGTTTCTGAAAACAAGCATTGAGGAGTTACTCCAAAACCCACAACCTCACAATACTATTAAGCCCAAGTCCAAAAACGTTTAAAAAATTATGTATACGTAAATCAGTTTTCTACACTTGCATTAAGAACTGCTGTTCCAGCAGAACATAGCCACATGTTTTCTTCTTTTTCACATTTAGAAATGGTGGCATACTACTGGGACTCAACAGAGAAGGAATGCAGGAAATGCTACACATCAGAAATTTATGTGCTATCTGTGTTTGCCTTGGACTTGAGAAACTTTTAATCTCTCCCTTCTGCAATAAGTATTAAATGTTTTTTCTAGGAGTCAGATGATGCAATATGAAATGGGGCTTTCTCAGCCCTACCTGAGAAGTGAAGTCAAAACAACTGTGCCACCATCTCAAACGATGAAACAAAAGAGCTCCTCCATTACATTTTACCACCAGTCACATATGCAAGCATATTTTCCCAGCTTTCAGGAGCAGTGAGGTGTTTGATAAGAAGTTTTGCCATGAGGAACACTGCTGTATTAATTTAATCAAGTGACAGAAAATATTTCAGATCAATAAGCTTAAATAAGCATAATTCCATAATCTTTCGGTTTAAACACTTGCCTTCAGTAAAGAATCATAGTGCTTCTAGGTCAATAGAGAGTGATTTTAAACTTATATTGTCCAGTATTTTAAGCAGTCATTTACAGCACTTTTTTAAAGCATGAAACCTTTCCATATCAAGTAGCAGTGGCTGTGTTTATGTTCATGTTACACAGGTTCAGTGCAATGTGGAATCTGACATTTTTGAAAGCTCTCACACCTACTGCAGATTTACTGGTATTCTTCATATTTACTGTATTACTGGTCTAAGTGACAGCTGTAACATTTAGATAAACATAAGCAAACCTAAGCACATTGTCATACTACTACAAAATAAGAGGTCCAGGCCCTGCTCTCTCACATGTAGCTGAATTTAAGTTTGCATCCATGTGAGTGCAAATGGAATTGGGTTTCTGAAGTCAAGTTGGAGGAAGGGTTATAAAGCTGATATAAAACTGTAATCTATTCTCCTTGATTCTATTCCAAAGAGTTCTTTTCAGTTTTGGTAGGTTTTTTTTTTGTAGAAAACACTTCAGAAATTGTCCAAGATTGAAATTTCTTGTGTTAACATATTTCAGATATAAGAATGTTTCTAAAAATAAAAACATCACCACATAATATACCTTTGTAGGAAAACTGAATAAAAGTGATAGCTAGTTTATTTAAAGATGCCTAGCAAGAAATACGAAATGCAATAGAAGAAGAGGTGGGTGAAATATTGTACAAGCAACTGGGAGAAATCTCACAATCACTAGCCCTTCTCGTGGGGGACTTCAACTTGCAGGATGTCCACTGGAAATACAACTCAGCTGAGAGGAAACAGTCTCGAGGCTCCTGGAGTGTGGGAAGGACAGCTTCCTGGCCCAGCTGGTGAGGGAGCCAGCCAGAGGAGATACCCCACTGGACCTGCTGTTGGCAAACAGGGAAGGACTGGGGGCTGATGTGGTGGTCAGAGGACATCTTGGCCACAGTGATCACAAGATGATAAAGTTTTCAATTCTTGTAGAAGTAAGGAGGGGGGTCAACAGAACCGCTGCCTTAGAGTTCCAGAGGGCACACTTTGGCCCATTTAGGGACTGGTCAACAGAGTCCCTTGGGAGGCAGTCCTGAAGGGGAAAGGAGTCTAGGAAGACTGAACGTGCTTCAGGAAGGACATCTTCAAGGTGCGGAGGCAGGCTGTCCCCATGTGCCAGAAGATGAGTTAGCAGGGAAGAAGACCAGCCTGACTGAGCAGAGACCTTTGGCTGGAACTTGGGGAAAAAATAATTTACCACCTTTAGAAGAAGGGCCAAGCAACTCAGGAGGACTATAAGGATGTTGCAGGGTTATGCAGGGAGAAAATTATAAAGGCAAAAGCCCAGGTAGAATTCAGACTGGCCACTGCCATGAAAGATAACAAAAAGAAGTTTTAACAAAAAACATTAGAAACTAAAGGAGGGCCAAGGAGAATCTGCATCCCTTTTTGGATGTGGGGGTAAACACTGCCACAAGTGATGGCAATGGTCCTTGACACAGTACCAAAGACTGTGGTCCTTGATGCTTTCTTTGCCTCAGTCTTTAACAGTAAGACCAGTTACCCTCAAGGTACTCAGCCCCCTGAGCTGGAAAATGGAGATGAAGGGCAGAACGCAGCCCCCACAGTCCAGGAGGAAACGGTCAGTGACGTGCTGCTCCAATTAGATGTGCACAAGTCTATGGTGCTGGATGGGATCCACCTGAGGGTACTGGGGGAGCTGACAGAAGTGCTCACTGAGCCACTTTCAATCACTTACCAGCCCTCCTGGCTAACCGGGGAGGTCCGAGAAGACTGGAGGTTTGCGAATGTGACGCCCATCTACAGGAAGGGCAGGAAGAAGGATCCAGGCAGCTACAGGCCTGCCAGCCCGACCTTGGTGCCAGGGAAGGTTCTGGAGCAAATCATCCTAAGCGCCATCACAGGGCACGTGCAGGACAACGGGGGGATCAGGCCCAGCCGGCATGGGTTTATGAAAGGCAGGTCCTGCCTGATGAACCTGATCTCCTGTGACAAGGTGACCTGCCTAGTGGATGAGGGAAAGGCTGTGGAGAGTGTCTACCTGGACCCTAGCAAAGCCTGTGACACCGTCTCCCACAGCATTCTCCTGGAGAAACCGGCTGCTCATGGCTTGGACGGGTGTACCCTGCACTGGGTAAAAAGCTGGCTGGATGGCCAAGCCCAGAGTGGTGCTGAGTGGAGCTACATCCAGCTGGTGGCCATTCACAAGCGGGTTCCCCAGAGTTCAGGGTTGGGGCCAGTCCTGTTTAACGTCTTTATCGATGATCTGGACGAGGGCTTTGGGTGCACCCTCAGTAAGTTTGCAGATGATGCCAAGTAGGGACATGGAGTGTTGACCTGCTGGAGGGCAGTCAGGCTGTGCAGAGGGACCTGGGCAGGCTGGAGCGATGGGCCGAGGCCATTCCTGTGAGGTTCAACAGGGCTCAGTGCCGGGTCCTGCCCTTGGGTCACAGCAGCCCCACACGGCGCTACAGGCTGGGGCAGAGCGGCTGGAAAGGGCCTGGTGGGAAAGGGCCTGGGGGTGCTGGTCCACAGCCGGCTGGGCGTGAGCCAGCAGTGTGCCCAGGTGGCCAAGGCGGCCAGCAGCACCCTGGCTGGTACCAGACACGGTGTGGCCAGCAGGACCAGGGCAGCGATGGTCCCCCTGTACTGGGCACTGGTGAGGCCGCACCTCGAACGCTGTGTTCAGGTTTGGGCCCCTCGCTGCAAGAGGGACGCTGAGGTGCTGCAGCGTGGCCAGAGCGGGCAGCGAGGCTGGTGCAGGGTCTGGGGCACAAGGCTGATGGGGAGCGGCTGAGGGAACGGGGGTGGTTTAGCCTGGAGAGGAGGAGACTCTGTTCCTGTACAGCTCTCTCTCTCTCTTCAGCTGCCTGGAAGGAGGCTGTAGGCAGGTGGGTGTGGGTCTCTTCTCCCAGATAACAAGCGACAGGACAAGAGGAAAAGGCCTCAGGTTACACCAGGGGAGGTTTAGATGGGGTATTGGGAAAAATTTCTTCACTGCAAGGGTGGTGGAGCATTAGAACAGGCTGCCCAGGGAGGTGCTAGAATCACTGTCCTTGAAGGTATTTTAAAAATATGTAGATGTGGTGCTTAGGGACTTGGTTTAGTGGTGAACTTGGCAGCTGTGGGTTAACAGTTGGATTTGATTATCTCAAAGGTCTTTTCCAACCTAAATGATTCTATGAGTCTATACTTTGACTTAGTCTGCTGAAACAGTTTGGTTTCATTATTAAAAAGGGGTCTAATGGAACTGTACTAGCTTTTGATCCTTAAATCACTCAGTTTAGGAGATACACAGAGTAACTCAGAACAAAAAAACACAGGAGTTACTCTCAGGGGATTGTTGTCTTGGAAACTACAGCACAGCCAGATACAGTTTCTTAGAGAAAGACTCCCACACAAATACCTTTGTTCAATTAACTGTTTAGCATGATTGCATTTGATTTCTCTTCATACTACATTCTCTGAGTAGAGAGATCTGCTTAGCCAGCATAGAGCAATGTAGACCTATTCCTCATGTTCCCTTAACGGCATTCCTATGTGCCAGTAGATCAGACGCAGAAAATGTACGGCCATATTTGAAAAACCTTGTTCGTTTTCTGTATACATCACATAATTATTCACGGAGTGAATATATCTTTATTGTTTCATATAAAGAGGAAAAGCTACTTATTTTAATGAAAGTGAATTTGCATTTAACCTTCTCAATGGAAAGTGTGCATTTAAATGGTATGTTTGCTGAATAAACCAAACCTCAAGGCCATGGAGATGCATGTTTCATGAATCAAAGTTGTAAGCAGGCCTCACAGGTGTGCACTTAAATTTCTGAGCTATAACAAAGGAGAAGGCACAAATACTTACCCCCTCTGTATTTCCTTGTATTAAGTAAGATTAGCATAAATTTCTTGAATACAAAGGAGTCTCATTTATAGCCTTGTCTTTGGGATCTGCCTCTTGGTGCCAAGCCAAGGCAAGGAAAGGAGAAAGGAAAAAAAAGTACAACTCACATTTTTGGAAAGCCAGAATGGGCCATTCTCCAGTTTTAGGATCAAGGTTTAAAACTAATCTTATTTTAATACTATTGTCCTACTCTCTCTGCTACCACCTTCAGTTCAGGTGACATTTGCAGTTGCATCTCATTATACTTGGGAGATAACAAGATCTATGCCTCCCCTTCAGAGTAAAGAAAACATTTACTGGCAAACAGGTTTTTGTGCATTAAAGACTGAGAAAGGTCAAATCTGTTTCCTGATCACTAAACTAACACTAAACTAAAGAGAGACAAAACTAGCTGAGATGTATACAACTATAGCCTATTGCCAGTACTATAGTAACTCCTCTTTAACTACTTTAATGTGCACCTAGCGGACCTCCTCCCTAGTGATATCCTCTGAATGTTCTCCAGATTACAACAACTACCCTCTCCTATTCACCACCTCAAAGCTACTTTATCTTAATAAGAGGTATTCAGAATGCAAGTCATCAACAGCACCACAAAAGCATAACTGAAAAGGATACAGACCAAACCAGCAGCTGCAGATACTAAAAACACGTATTCCAAGAATCCCTCTATTTGCTTCCCAGCATTTAAAAGAAAGGTGAAACTTCATCCATTCAAACTATGGGTCCACAACTATTTTGCCATCAACTTAATTAAAAATGTAATTTAAACATTTACAGTATGGAGGAACAAACAAGTCCACACTTCAAAGTAAACTTCAATCTTGATACCACCTCCCTGTTTCTAGCAATCCATATCAATATCTGCATAATGCCATATGGCATTTTAAGTTGCGAGTACCAGGACTAAGTATTGCAGGATCTGAAGGCTTCGGAGGTGACAGCTGTTATTCTCAATAGCCCTCTGCTTACAGGTTGTTTTACATTATCTAGTTTGATTAAACTATTTGAGATTTGCATGCATCACACTTAAATAAAATTGTTCACTTTTACCACGTCAATGTATTTTAAAAGCTTAGAGGGGTAACCTTAGCCCATGAGGGGGGAGTGAGGAAGGACTTTAAAAAAATCCTGCAATAAGCTCTATTTGTACCACTGAAAAGCAAGTTGCCAGACAAGTATTTAGTTTATATATAACGGTATTCTTCCACTCTTGAGCATTTAATCTGAACAGCATTTTGTGGCTTCTGAGAGCTGTGCATTCACAAGTTGAAGCCTCAGTATCAAAAAAGAAAAAAACAAAAAACTTTCACTCAAAACAGGATAGATGGTACACATGTACTTCTCAATCTGTTTGGTAACTGCACTGGAGGTCAAATTCCATTTAAAAATTAAAAATTTAAAAAAGAATTATTTGGGACATGTAATTAAAACAGTTCAAGAAGCCAAATCAAATCAAATATTCTGCACTTACAAGACCACATTTGGATTACTGTGTCCAGTTTTGTGTTCCCCAGAACAAGAAAGACACCAACATGAGTCCAGGGGAGGTCACCAGGCTAGTCAAGGCCTGGAACACATGAGGCATGAGCAGAGGCTGTATGTATCACTGTCATCTGAATATACACCCAAACCTACAAACAGAACACAGAAAGCAGAGGGCTAAGCCCCGAAAGTCTTTACTATTCTGAGTAGAGTGTTCTAAAAGTGCCAGAAGAAGTCTTGTGTGAACTCTTCACAATAACAGCAGATAAAAATCTCTACTCCCTTTTTTGTTGAGTCACCCGATCTCTACCTGTAGAGCAGAGCTCTTCTATTGAAAGCAGAGCAGTAGCCCAAATCATCTGAGATACTTAACCTTGGGCAGTCACATCAGTTACTTCTATTAAAAACACAAATGCCCTAAAATATTAATCTTAAATGCTGTCTTCTCTGAACATACATAACTTTACTGCTGACTGATATGTCACAATGAATCACTGACTTTTAGTGTAATGACATTTGTAATGCAGAAACTCCTGAACACTAGCATCAAATATCACAGTGAGTCAACAACTTACTCTTCTTTAATTCACATCTCTTCTGTACACAAGAGAACCTGAAATCCTCTTACACAATATTCCTATGAAAATAAGAGCACAGCTATTTGTATTTTCAAAAAAGTGTATTTAACAAAGGTAGGAGTGAAGAACTCAGCAGCATAAGGAGCCTCAACTTTAATTCTGTGCATTTTATGACATGGCACCTGATCTAGCAAATGTCAGTAACTTTAATAGTTAGATTTCACCCCTTTGTCCCCTAGGCAGGTGAACAGGTAAAACTGTCAAACTGCTAATTAATGATCCACTCCCAGTTTAAGCTTCCACTTTTTTTTTCTTTTTAAACAGCTTTGACAAAAAAAGCAAAATGCTGCAAGAACTTTTCACAGTGGGAAGTATGCAAGACAACTTTCCTAGTCCCTTGGGCAAAGAAGGACTGTTTGTTTGCCTATCAAAATTTATACACATAGGTACACACACTGATTTAGCAAAAGGGGAGGAAAAAGGCAGGAATGTAGGACAATGCAAAACTGCACATTTCAGAAAACCTGTGCAGCTGAAGACTGCCGGAATCCAGGAACCAACACAGTGTTAAGGTGTAGCCTCAGTTGTTTCTCCCACCCAATACTGAACTACTAAACCTGGAAAAGAGAAGTAAGAGACTACACCTCATCCAGGTAGAGATGACAAAAAATGTATATGGGTTCAAGGGAAGACTCAAGTGTTTTTTAATAAGATCTTCTGAAGGTTACTAACAAAACAAACTACAGTCTTTTTACTCCCTTGGAGCTGAGGAATAGTCAGAAACTAAGAGAGTAGGGGAAGAAGGCAGAGGAGAGTATCGCATGGACAAGCTCTTTTTAGTCCTCCCCAGGACTCCGTATGTGGCCTCAGACTCTTGGAGCCAGACAGTCACTTTGGTCTGAACCAGCAGAATTAGTCCTACGTCTTGATTTTTAGCTATGTAGGCAAAAACCTGATTGTCTCATCTTTAGGGAGATGTAAGTAACTCAGCTTTACCCTTACTACCCATAACCAGAACTTCAGCTGCATGGAAGAAGTAGAACTGGTAAGCACTTTCAGAGAAGAGTTGATCTCACCATGGCTATACTTCAATTGCTGGAGGAGAGTACTCACTGAAGAACATATTGCCAAGACAAAACCAGCACAACTTCCCAGCACACACTCCAGAGACATTAATCACCTACAGAATCCCAGCTTAATCAGCAGCATGACCTTGGTCAACACAGCAATGCAACCACCTTGTCACATTCCAGGTGCAGGGCTATCAAATGTGTTCTTCCTTTTTAAAGCACAACAGGAAATAAGAGAAACTGAGGTATATGCCAAGTGTCCTAATTTATAGCAAGTCTAGTCTTTAATCACAATCTGGATCTCTAAAGCATGAGTTTGCATTAAGTTTTGTGTTACTGCACAGCCCTTCCACTTCTCCATTCTTTGTGTTTGGTATGAAATGACCAAGAATATTCTCACAGAATTTTCATTTTAATAAAGCCAGAAAACACAGCTTTCGACATCAGCAAGGACTGAGTATGAGCAACGGCTTCTGAAAAACTGCTCTAGTTTCTGTCAACATTAATTGAGCTGAACCCATCTACAGGAGGCATTTAATCAAGAAGCACAGAGCCTGAGTTCTTGTTAGCAGCAGGGCTCCCTATGTAACTCAAAGAGCATTCAGACATTAATAAAAGGATAGGACTGGAAAACCATTGGACAAAAATAAAGCAGGGGATTATGTTCAGAAAGGCAAAGAAGTTCTTGCTTTTAATAGCTAGTATTTCAGAAATGTTCCTGGTCACGCAGTGAAACTATGACACTGTAAGTTAATAAGTTTTCTCTATACTATGTGGCCAAAGTGTCATTAAAAAGCAGTAACAACTACATTTTACATATAGTCACAGTACAGCTATTTATCCTTGCTAGGATAACTGCCTATGACATGAAATACTGTTGTTCAAACAAGGATACAAGGCTAGAATGCAAGGCCATACGATATCAAGAAAGATGAAAGCTATGCTGTATACTTTATGCTTTTTCTCCATAACATTTGAGGATAATACACTAGGCCACTGTCCACTGATGTACAATTTTTGTATATTTGAAAACTGACAGAAGTGTCCTTAGTTAGCCAGGGTTTTTTTACTTCTATTTGCTTCTGGCAACACTTCAACTGTGTATTAAAGAAACTAATCATACATATCTGATTTCTTGAAAGTTTGGACTCAGACTACATCACCAGTTTAAACACCACGTAAAAGAAGTACAAAAAGACATACAGACAAGTAACATCAAATTTAGAATTACAGCTCTTCATTTAACTTGGCAACCAGTCTTAATTTCTTACCTGCTAAGTGAGTGATGAGCTAATAAGGTTGCTACACTTTGCACAAAAAAAATTACGTGCTAGTAATTCTTCATTCTAATAGCTAAACAAGAACTTGAAAATTACTTTACATATGGTATGAACTGCTGTCTTCTTAATATTTTACTCTTTACCTGAGGAACTACAGGTTGAAAAGTTTCAAATATGCAGAGCTATCAACAGCATGTACATTTTACAAATGTAGGTCCTCACCTCATTATTTTACATGCATGCAAAACAAGCTGTAAGATTTATATTGGAAGTGGCAGTTCATTTTTGCACACACTCAGAGAAGCTTTGCCAGCAAGTTTCAGATCTTTTCATTTTATTGGGGGCTACCATTACAAGCACTGCTAGTCTCTTAGTAAAGAGAGAATGATACCTCACATTCATGTAGCACACAACCTTGGATTTTTAACTGTGTTTCATAAGAATACTTGAGATTGCTTATACTGTAACTGAGAAGCATTGTTTACCTGCATGGACATGTAATTTCAGCAGATGCTAAATATGATTCACATTATCTAGAAACTTTTGAATATAGAATTCTCTCAGCACAAGAACTGTAAGAAACCAGAAGTGCTAGTATGAGCGAAGAAAAGATTTAAGAGATAAGATTTAAGGGTTAGATTAAGCAGAGCAAACCCTATGAATTTGGGTGCTGCAAGAAAAAAAGGTGTTTCCTTATAAATACAAGTGAGACTCCTTACCTATCCAGTTCTCTGATTGCTTACTTCCTCCCATCTACCTCCTGTTTACCATTAAGCAGGATTAAGACTAGAAAAAACACTCTAGGGTGAGGAAGAAATTGAGAAAGTAGGTAGGTGGACTGCCAGTACCAGTCTGGGCTAAGAGAACACATTCAGTAGCACTGGGATAGGCAAGCATTAGGTTTTGTGGGTAAGGCAAGGATTCAAACTAAAAATAGTTAACACACAAATTCAGGAGAAGACAACCAATTAAACTAATTGTTGCTGTTACCATCATCCACTAGGCTATGACAATTTATGGTTCAACTAAGAGATGTAAGGCACAATCATCACAAGAAGACAAGGAATGGTAAAAAGCTGTTGAGATAAACTGACAGTTGCAACCAGAATGAGTCACCAGGATACCACAAACACTGCTGTCAATTTGCCTCACATCTTGAGATCAGTGGCAGCAATTAAAGGTTGAGACTATAACTGCTATTTGGGTTTATATGATGGGGGGTACTCATGCTGGCCCAGAGAAAGGTCAGTTCCAATCTGAGTTACGGGCTGTGATACAAGAAGTCTGTGAACTAGTTTTTTTCAGCTCCACCTGTAATGTAAGTGAGGCATAGCAGCAAAGGAATTCAGGTGGTGTTTCCATGTAGCAAGTACCTCTGTAAGCACAGTGCATAAAACCAGATGTGGCAGGTTATTGCAAAATTACAGCTAAGGATAAGGCCCATATAGGGATTTAGGTCTCAGAGTCAGTTCAAAGCAAAGAGCTAAAAAAAAAATCAAACAAACAAAAAAAAGGATCAAGCAAATCTGGCAGAGTAACAGGGAGACTAGCACACACATTGGAAAAAAAAACCCAACAAACCAAACAACCCCCCAAAACCAAAAAAAACCCACTACTCTAAAGCTGCAGCCACCTGGACTTCACCTTACCCTATACAGAGAGCAACTTCTTGTGCAAAACCAGTGACATTCAACTAAGTCGCCTTAAGTCCCTGGATCCGCCAAGTCCCTGTCACAAGCACAGCGAGGCACTCTCCTTCTGGGACCCGAGGAGGCTCCTGCCTGGACTACAATTCTCAGCAGGCCACACACCAGCCACT